>NC_052504.1:99118692-99147378 GCF_014356525.2 Nilaparvata lugens
CAGAGCAGGAAGCTCTGCGATTGGCTGATTATCAGCTGGTTGCACCCAATCAGCTCCCTGGATTAATTTCCATTTTAAAACTGGCTGGCTGCTACGGCTTTGTAGTCTATAAAGGTGCGTGCTTCAAACACGCTCACAGTTATGCGAGATTCTACGCAAGGGTTCACTATAGAGGTTAGCAATATGTTCGAAGGATGATCGCGCGTTCGTCGTATTGTTGACTTCTTATAATTTTATATTATTCTATTTTGATAATTAAAAAATTTATTATAGCCTACTTACTTACTCCCAGCGCCATCTATATCAAAGTTTACATTTGGCTGCACCAACAAACTGTCTCCACGTAGTTCGCTCCCCAGCATCTCTCTCTGTCGCTCCAAGTCTCTCCATGTCAGTCTTAACCTGTTGCCACCATCTCTGTCTATGTCTCCCACGGGGTCTTCTTCCTAGAGGGTTGGGTTGTAGAAACTTGTTTCAGCTTGGACTCTTTTCCTCTTCTGAGTAAGTGCCCAGCCCATTGTAATCTCCTACACTCTATTTCACTCACAATGTCTGGTTTATTGTAGAGGTCTCTGATTTCCTTATTATGTTTCCTCCTGAATAAATTATTGTATTATTAATTTTGATAATTTTATATGCTAACACAGAGATCGTAACTATCAACAAACAGTGACCGCGCATGCGCAACTATTGGTTAGTTCGCCCTAGGAACTTGCCAAGCTCGCGCTCTGTTCGCGTTCTGCTCTTGCTCGACCTGCGATCATCTTGCGATCTGCTCGTGTAACGTTCGTTTGCGGATCAGAGCGTAAGTCTGTACGCTCCTTGAATGAGTGCTGCAATCCAGAGACTGTCAGATTGGTGTAAGGGTGAGCATTCCTCACCGGCAATTGGGAGGTGCCGGGTTCGATTCCCGGGCTGACAATCAATTTTTGAGTAGTAGTGTTATAGAATTACCATCTAGCTGTTTACCATGTTGTGGACATTAGTAGTTCCAGAAGTCTTTGTAATGATTTGCAGCATTTAATTTGGATTTTCATTTAATAATAATTGTTCTATTCTGAATGATTGTTTAATATTCAAGTGTTTAGTCATGGAAAACAAAATCAATAGCTATAATTTTGTTGCAGATATGTCGTTCAGGAACTACAAGCGAAACAGTGAACGATACGAGTTGCACACCAATGAGAGAAATTATGGGAGTATTGAAGAGCCGGACAGACAAGGCATCCTTCAGGTGAACTATTTTGTTGAAAATTCAAATTTTCCGCCTCCACTTTTTCCACTTTTCCATCTCTGTGATTCACTCCATTACACCTAATTTAAATCTAAAAACAAACATGCTTCATACTTCTATATTACACCCACTTTCAATTTCAAAACAAACATGCTTCAGATGCGTTTCCACTTTTGTCATAGCAATTATTGCAGCACAAACCAAAAATTTCATGATAATAACCATCAATTTATGCTATTATTGATGGTATCATCAAGTATCAGATTTCAGTTTGATACATTGAATTTTATGCACGAATTCAATCACTCGTTATTTCGAGGCGAGCTCATCAATAGTTATTTGTATATCTAGAGTGAAAAGTGCTGTTTTTTTCTCCTGAGGAAAAAGTTTGATTCCCGAGGCGAAGCCGAAGGCAACAATTTTCCTGAGGGAGAAAAAACATTTTTCACTCGTGATATACTCAACATTTTTCCTCCACCTACATTTTTATAAAAACTGCAATTTTTAAAAACGTACTTGACCAAACAATTTGTTACAACATAATCTAAAAAGTAAACAGAAACAGCTGGCTTGTAATCACAGTTCTCCGCCGACAGCGCTATCTGTCTGCAAAAGTTGTAACAACAATGACCGCTACAACTACAGCTATGATGAAGTTCCCGTTCCAAATTTGATTAGTTAATGAGAAATATTCGTTGACTGGTATTTTGAATAGCATGTAATATAAAAAAATATTTATACATTTTTTTAATATAGTGATATGAAGTTTGTAATAATTTTAGCATACAAACATATTTTTCATATTTTGATCAAATCTGGTTGAGGTATTGAATTCAGTTGGCTCAATGATTGACTACTCTATATGCTTCCTCATCTGAGCTTAGACCTTCTTACCTATCACAATGTAAGTTTTTAAAATAGAGATGCTTCCCATGTTATTTAAATGGAGTCACTTTTCCTCCCTAGGGAGTTTTTCTGTTTTTTACTACCGAGAGCGAAGAAGTGACACTTTAGTATTATGTTTCAGGGAGTTAAGTAAGTACTTTAGTCAGTAGGTGGAGGAAAAATCAATTTGATAGATTTCTACCTTTTTTCATCTCTTATTCTCATCCTCTATCCTCCTCCCACTCTCCTTCTCCTACTACTCCTACTCTCACTTCCTATTTTTCTCCTTCTCCTCGCGCTCTTTCTCCTTTCCCTCCTTCTCCTCCTTCACCTCTTCCATCTACTACTTTTTCCTCTTCCAACAGATTTTTCTTCCGTTCTATTCTTCAATCCTTTTGTATTCTAATCCCACTTGGTAATAATTTCCTCTCATCTGTCACCTTTCTCTCCATTTTGATCTGTGGTATTGATTTTCTTCTTTCGGGTAACCGTCCACTGGAACCGTATTCAACCGATCCGTTCGGCCGTAGGATCGGACGAATCTGCCGGCCGTTAATTCGGCCGAATATGGTCGTCCATTGGAGCCGTTCACGTCAGTCTAGTTGCCAATTATTGGATTAACTACTATCATAGCCATCAAATTTTTTTTATAAAAAATGATCATATTGAGATTTTGAAAATTGAATAAACAAATATCCACTAAATTAGTGATTCGTTACAATAATCTTAACTTCAACAAATATCCACTAAATTAGTTATTCATTATCAAGTAATCTTTGTTCACAGATTCCTTTGAACATCACAACGATGATATCTTTTGTCTCGCATATCCCACAATGGAACATGCTCTTGAACCAAACTTATCAACTTATCATTGTCCATAGTTACAACTTCAGAACAACTTCAAAAATCAAATACAAACGAGACTGTGAAACAAGGTTAGGAACACTTGTCTTGGCTCGACTAGTTTGTTCGGCCGGATGGAGCCGGAAAATCCCATTCAATTCGGATCGAAAAATTGATAGCTGTACACGGCCGTATGAACCTGTTGCAATGGTTGAGCATCTATTTCTTTCTTTGTTGGGGGATCGTTCGGACGAGTTCGGTAGTTTTCGGCCGATGCTAGTTCGGACGAAAACGGTTCTAGTGGTCGGCCCACCTTCCTTAAGGCTGTGCAAAGGATAAAAATAAACTTTCGTGATATTTTTCTAAGTTTTTCGATTTGTATATCATCATGATATTAAAATGAGAAAGTTTTCTCAGATAATTGTTTTTTCTGATCATTACTTTTTGAGATATGAGCGCCTGAAGTTTCAATTTTTGGGACAGAACATTCCAAATTTGGTAAGATATAAATCCTTGAGACTTAGAGGATAGATTCTTCATGATATTGTTGATCTAGTAAAACCAAAAATTTTCTGAAAATGTCAATTTTTAAGATTGTTATTCAATTTACTAAAAATAACTTCTAGTTGAGTTATTTTTGGTAAATTGAATAGTTTTGTCAAAAAATTATATTATCAGAAAACTGTTGTTTTACTAGATCAACAATACCACGAAGAATCCAACCTCTAAATCTCATGGATTTATATCTTACCGAATTTGAAATGTTCTGTCCCAAAAATTCAAACTTCAGGCGCTCATATCTCAAAAAGTCCTAATGATTGGGAAAAAAATGTTCTCCTGAAAAAACTTTTTCATTTCGATAGCTTGATGATATACAAATCGAAAAACTTAGAAAAGTATCACGAGTAGGAAGTTTATTTTTAGCCTTTGCACAGCCTCAACTTCATGCTCTTCCACTGTTTTCGCATTGGTGACCATTGCTCTCTCTAATCTCTCTCAATCCCTCTCTCATTAACTGACTCCCTCCCTCTTAATTTCTGCATATTGTAATCTTCATGAATAAAGTAATTTGATCAATCAATCAATCAATCAATCAATTTCTATTTCTCTCTCTCTCTCTCAAAAATATAAATTCTTCGAAATCCAATTCTTCTATCACATCTTTAAATCTCTCTCTGTAGTAATCTCTCTCTCTCTATCTCTCTCTCACTCTCTCTCTCTCTCTCTCTCTCTCTCTCTCTCTCTCACTCTCTCTCTCTCTCTCTCTCTCTCTCTCTCTCTCTCTCTCCTCTCTCTCTCTCCTCTCTATTGTTTCCAATTGTATAAATAAATAAAGTATAAAATTCTCTTTTATTATATGTTATTGTATTTGATTAATAGTTTTATTTACTTATTTTAAGCTTATGTGATCTTATTACATAATGTAATCTGTTTTTTTCTGTTCTTATGTAAATTTGTCTTCTTTTGTAAAGGGTTGTGTGGCAGAGAGGACCAGGAGTCCTAATTCCGCCCTAATAAAGGCATATAATCAATCAATCAATCAATCTCTCTCTCTCCCGGTAGTGTGTTGATGGGAAGGTTATTATTTTATATCCTTCTTAGAATCGACAATTATTTGTTCAAACACCGCCGATTTATGAAGTTACATTACAATTTTATATTATCGTTATTCTAATTTTTTTTTAACATCTTTATTGCCCATAAAAACAAAATACAAAATAAAAAACTTACAAAAGAAATATTCTAGATTATAATATTATGCTATTTTACAAATAAATTAAAATTACATGGCACCACCCAGCAAGGGCAAAACCCTGACCGCTGAGTGAGAGTATCAGCTGTTTAGACAATATAAAAATTTATTTACTAATAATCAAAGCTACAACAAATCGAAGTTAACAATAAATTACTAGTAGCTATAATATTCTAATTAATCTAATTGCATTTAATCTTTATTCTCATTGATTAATTATCTATACTTTGTAAAATTCGTTGAATAATTAGCACTACCGTCATTTGATGTAAATTAGTGTATAAGCCAGTAAATATTGTAACATACATAGATAAAGAAATCGAATCTCTATAGTTGGTAGGCTGATAATAGTCAAGCCCAACTCAAGTTATCTATACTCTTCAAGTAAGTTAGTTGACTTGTCTCTTCAAGACAAGAAGTTATTCCTGGTGATCTCTTCGAGATAATTTATAGACAACTTCCCAACAAAGTTTACATTTCAAAGTTACATTTCAAACTGATCCAATATCATCCACTATCAAGTACTATTTTCAAGCATTAATTTCATACATTTACAAATAAATACTCTGAAATCCCAAAACATTTGGGGCCGGTTCCCGAGCTCGGGATTTAGCTACTAGTTCTAGACTTCAAACAGCTGGAGTCAGAAAATTGGCTTTCCGAAACGGGGCGTAGTCATAGTCAAAGTAACATTCACGTTTAAATTTGAACTATAGAATTGAACACAAAATAGAATAAAGAAAAAGTATTCAATAGTGTAAAGTTCCAGCTATTTTGAATTATTCAGGAATGTTTCATTCCGTCAAGGGAAAACGTTTACAGTTATAGAAATGAGAAAATAAAGATTATCATAAAAACTGCGACTACACCCCGTTTCAGAAAGCCAATTTTCTGACTCCAGCTGTTTAAAGTCTGAGGCAAGACGAGACAAGACATGATCAGACATGTTCAGACACAATACTTCACATTGTTGCTTACTAGTTGACCGAGCGAAGTGAGGTCTAAGATTCAAGTCGACGGTTTGGCATTTCTCTTGAATGTTAAAAAGTTTATATGTTGCGCATTTACGGCGTAATGCGGTAATAGAACTACTAGTAGTTCTGTGAACAGTGGACCTCACGCAGTATTCTCATCCACAAGTACCTGATTGAAACTATGGACTTTATGGAAATACAGCAATAGATTGGCTTCTCCACACATCTGTGTAATCACTTGTCAGCTGGTTTATGATGAAAAGTCTGATTTTTACTCCAATATTGGCGTATGAAGGAGGCTCATTTCTCCTTTTATATTATCCTTGAAATGCAAAATTTCCAAAAACCTTGTGTATAAGTCGACGCGCAATTAAAGAATGAACATACCTGTCAAATTCCATCGAAATCTATTAACGCGTTTCACCGTAAATGCGCAACATTTAAACATTAAGAGAAATGCCATCCGTCGACTTGAATCTTAGACCTCACTTCGCTCGGTCAATGAAGACAATGTCTAATTGCAATGACTAATCAGTGTGTGTTGCCTCATAAACAACTATGTGAAGTATTGTGTCCGATCATGTCTTGTCTTGTCTTGACTAAGTTCACAGAATATCTCTAATTAATTTGTTTATTTGAGCCATGTAAATTTAGAATTTATAGTTTCCATGTTTATTTTGGACTAAAATCGTATAGAAATTGCACACGTGAAAATCTAACCTTTGATAAAACCATCGATAAACAATAGCGTAAGTAGATATCCCATGGTATAGTGCGTTGATGTCGCAACTTTTACTGTTATCTCAAGCCGATTACTGTCGATTTTTACTGGTTTGACCGGGTAAGAGTGTATGAACGGCACAATATGAGAGACTACCAGCGTCATAAAGCTTCACAGGAAAGAACTACGTGGACTATTCATTTATTCATTTATTCAATCTTTCAGAATTATACAACTTACAGAAAAGTACCACAGGCTTATAAGCCCTATCAACTTGAGATAACAGTAAAAGTTGCGATATAAACGCCCTGTACCATGGGATATCTACTTATGCTATTGTTTGTCTTTTCTAATTATTTCTTTACTATAAATATATAAGCCCTATCAGCTTGAGATAACAGTAAAAGTTGCGATATAAACACCCTGTACCATGGGATATCTACTTATGCTATTGTTTGTCTTTTCTAATTATTCTTTACTATAAATATAAGCCCTATCAGCTTGAGATAACAGTAAAAGTTGCGATATAAACACCCTGTACCATGGGATATCTACTTATGCTATTGTTTGTCTTTTCTAATTATTTCTTTACTATAAATATATAAGCCCTATCAGCTTGAGATAACAGTAAAAGTTGCGATATAAACGCCCTGTACCATGGGATATCTACTTATGCTATTGTTTGTCTTTTCTAATTATTTCTTTACTATAAATATATAAGCCCTATCAGCTTGAGATAACAGTAAAAGTTGCGATATAAACACCCTGTACCATGGGATATCTACTTATGCTATTGTTTGTCTTTTCTAAAACTTAGCTAAAATCCCGAGCTCGCAAACCGGCCTTTATTTGACCCAGTAGAACTATAGACTAACTGACCGGTAAGATCCGTGCTAGTATCCAGAAATCATCAGCAATACCCCGAAATTTTCGAAATAAAATCAAATTTTTGTCAGCAGGCTACCAATGATGCAGTCGTCCAGTAGAAAGCAGAGTGTTTTCCATGTGAACATCACAACTTCTTACTTGAATCCGAGAACGGTACTTGAACGACACACTTCAACAGCAACTTGCATTTGAATGATCAGAGCCCACCCTTTGTAGAGTTAACCTTGTGAACGTCTCACATTGACATCATTAGATAATAAGGGCCAGACTATATTTCAGCGTTTAAACCGTTCAGCGTAAACTAGCTTTTTTCAAGCGTTTTCAGACGCTGAAAATGGAGCTCTCCGATGGGCTGATTGGATTGTCGCTTCAAAAACGCCTGAAAATACTTGAAAAACAGCTCAAGGATGTGCAAAAAGATCAAAAAAACTCTCCACTGGTGACATTTCCCATAGTTTTCCAATTTGTATACTATCTAGCTATGAAAATGAATAAGTTTCCTCAGGGGATTTTTTTTCTGGCCATTACTTTTTGCGATAAGAACGCCTGATGCTCATTTTTTTGGATATATCATTCAAAATTTCGTGAGAGATCAATAATTCATGGAATTGAGAATGAATGAACGCGACCTATCCAACCCAACCATGACATTTTTGATTGATAGAATGAGAATTTCCAGGAAATATGAATTTTCTAGGAAGTTAGATAATCCATTAACAAAGAATGACCGTGAATAACAGACTATTGAGGTTTTTGTCATTTTTGAGGATATAACTTTTTTTTGAAATTGATACTCTCGGAAAATCCTATTATATTAAGCGAGCAATTCTTGTATATTTCTTCATATTTTTATATCTGGTTATTCATTCTCAACGGATCTCGAAAACGGCTCTAACGATTTTCACGAAATTTGGAACATAGTAGGTTTATGATATGAAAATTCGATTGCACTAGGTCTCATCCTTGGGAAAGCTCGCTGAACGACATTAAAATTATAATTCATCCTTGGCTGAAACAGCTGTGGACAGTAAAAAAGTGAGTGAGCGAGTGAGTATGTGAAAAATCAAAATATCGCATCCCCGAAATTCATGAGATTCTGACGTATAGCCAGCTGTGAAATATAAACACGATCATTTTAGAGAATTGTGTTTTGTTTAGCAATGAATAAAAATAATGGGCGGAGCTTGGTGCCCCGATATTTTTATTATTTAATCAGCAACACCAAGAAGAAATTATCCTCAAAATTCTATGAATTTACCTATTCCCGATTTTGAATTGATGTCACAAAAAACTTAGGGCGCTCATATCTGAAAAAGTGGTGATCGGAGTTTTTTTTCGCCTTGAGAGAACTTTCTTATTTCGATAGCTTAATAGTATGCAAATCAAAAAACTTACAAAAAAATATGACCAGTTGAAAGTTTCCCTGTTGCACAGTTTTGACCATTTTCAAGCGTTTTCAGAGTAGGCAGGGCAGAATGCTCTCTGATTGGCTGATTGGGTTGTCGTCAGAAGAAACGCCTGAAAAACACTTGAAAAAACGCCTAATGTGGTCTGGCCCTGAGCCCCTCATTCGACCCAGTAGTGTTTGTTCTAAATGATCAATATAATCCTTATTTTGTCCTGAGGTAGTCCCTTCTAGTCCCTCAATAATCCGCTCAAGTAGTTTCATATACAGTATTTCATTCATAATATTCCCAATACATTCACACATAAGGATGCGTACAGACTTATGCGCCATTAACATGTGCATTTCGCTTTTCATCAGCTGATGATATTCTTACTTGTAGTTCTGTGAACAGTAGACCTCGCGCTCAGTAAGTTACATTGACGTGTTGTTATGTTTTCTCAAAAATCAATCAATTTAAAATGTCTAGAAAAAATCCTAAATAAACACAGAGCTTTCTGTCCTATGGTACCGTGACGTGTCGTCCCGGAATGTGAGTGTGAGCGCTGTTATCAGGTCTGGCTGCCGTCGATACGCCAATCCAATCAACCCATCAGAGAACATTCTGTTTTGTCGCAAAATCGGTGTGTTGAAATTAACAAAATAAACTACTGAATGAAACTTTTTGTGTAGTTGAGAAGTTGATATTGTGGTAACTATTCATATTGAATGAAAAAGACTAAGAAATTGTCAAAAAACTACTGATTTATTGATAATTAGAAAGACCGGTTTCGGTTATTACACCATTGTCAATCTCTGATAAAAAAAAAAAATAAAAAAATAAACTACCATAATGCTGATTTCCTACAATCTTCATTTCTCACTTTTCATGATTCTAGCAATCAATTTCTCTTCAATTATATTTGTTGCAATTTTGATTATCAGATTAAAAAAGATGAATGTAAAAAAAAAATGTTTTCCATCAATAACTCCAAATTCCAAACTAGAATCATGGCCTCAGCTTATGGAAAGACATATTTAGTAGACAACTGTCTACTATAGTTGATGGGAAGGTACATTTTCAAGATGTTCGATGTTTTTGAACGGGTAGTATTAAGGTGCGTACAGATAGAAGCGCCGCGAACATGAGCAATTCACTTTCAATCAGCTGACTATATCTGTATTTTTACAGAAACGGTATACGATAGCTTGGCATCAGCTGATTAAAAGTGAATTGCTCATGTTCGCGGCGCGTAAATCTGTACGCACCTTTATAGTCCACTAGACAGCCGATTTATGATGAATAATAAATTTCTATAGTCTGTATTTTACGGTAACATTGGCGTATGAAGGAGGCTTCCTTTTCCTTTTATATTATCTTTGAAATGCAAAATTTCCAAAAATGTTGTATATACGTCGACGCGCAATTTAAAAAGGAACATTCCTGTCAAATTTCATGAAAATCCATTACCGCGTTTCGCTGTAACATTTAAACATAAATAGAAATACCAAACCGTCGACTTGAATCTAACGGTGCGTACAGACTTACGCGCCGTGAACATGTGCAATTCACTTTCAATCAGCTGATGCCAATCTATATCTTACCGTTTCTGTAAAAATACAGATATAGTCAGCTGATTAAAAGTGAATTGCTCATGTTCACGGCGCGTATATCTGAAGAGCTCCCTTTAGACCTTTAGACCTCACTTCGCTCGGTCAATTATAACTGTATTTGTACAGAAACAGTCAGATGAAGCATTCCAGCAAGCTGAAGAGACATCAGCTGATGAGAAACGAAATGTACGTGTTTGCGGCGCAGAAGTCTGTACGCACATGAAGGTAGAGTAGGGTACGAACAGAACGGTCAGCTGAAGAATTTCATCGCATGTAATTACTACATTTTCCCCATTTATTCATTCATAACATCAGCTGAGACTATTTGACAGCTATCACACAGACAGTCCTCCATTCTCTGAATTGATCAATCAGATCAAAATTCAAATTTTGAACACGTAGACCCTATTCTTCGAGGTCAAGTTCATTGGACCAAAAAATTTACTCCTTAGTCCTTATTCAGGATGAAAAATAACATTGAAAGTGCATAACATTTTGAATGAAAAAGGCTGAGAAAAATTGTCAAAAAACCACTGATTTATTGATAATTAGAAAGACCGGCTCCTAACTCGTTGAGTTTAGTTTATCAGAGATTGACAATATGGTGTAATAACCGAAACCGTGTTGCATGTTAATAGCAAAGGCAGATCTTTGAATATTCTAGAGGCTTTAGAAATAACAAGGGTAATTAAGGAAAATTCCCAGTATAGTTTAAATGACCAGATTAATTTCAACCAAATACAACACTACGAATTTAGTTTTATAATAAAATTGTAAGCATACATTAGTCAATAGTTTTTCCATTTACATATCTGTTTTATTATCTTTCACACTTGTTTTCTTGGTTCTTATTTTGTACTGAAAGTAAATTTTATCATCATGTCGATTCTGTTGCTTGAACCGCCATTTTGTCACACCGTTGAGTGGGAGGAGACTGTCTAGCTAGGCCAATGGCAGGCGTTCATGCCCTCGACCAATAGCAGTACTCGCCTACTAGTATAAATTCTGCTGCTCTTGTATTTAGTTTTGGTTTATCAGAGATTGACAATGGTGAAATAACCGAAACCGTTCTTTCTAATTATCAATAAATCAGTGGTTTTTTGACAATTTCTCAGTCTTTTTCATTCAATATTAATAACTACCACAATATCAACTTCTCAACTACACAAAAAATGCATCACATTTTTCTGTGATTTATCATTTAGTCGGCTGAAGAATTCATTGCATGCAATTAATACAGTTTTTTTCATTTATTCTTAACATCAGCTGAGGCTATTTGGGAGCTATCACACAGACAGTCCTTCATTCGCTGACACATGATTTCAGCTGGTTAATACATAACATATTATACAACTTTCACATTAAAAACTGATACTGGTTGAGTTATCAATGAGCGGTTTCCGCCATTAATTTTCTCTTGAAACTCTATATGGAAATAATACATCACATGACAACCTTCTCACTTATAAAAATTAATTATAAAAATTTTAATAGAAAATTGGATTCATAAGAGGGATAAAGATGTTGAAGTGACAGAGTAATTTTTAATTTCAAATAGGATCCCCAATAAAACCTACTGTTAAATTATTATTGTGAAACAAATATTTAGCTGTTTCCATGATTTTCACCAACTATGTATGATTAATAAAAAGTTGCTGGTTCCAAATACTATAATACAACAGTTCATGAGCGAGTTTTCAAACCCAGGGGGTCACTGGTTATAGTATGATCATATCGCATCAGCTCGTTAACAAAGTTATCAGACTCGGGTAAGAGCTTGTTCACATGACAGCGACTAACGCTCGGTTGTCGCGCGGTTGGCAAATCGCTCGATTAGCCAGTCTCGTACACATGACAGCGATTCATGAGCGATTTGCCCTCGGTTAAGTCTGAGATTACAACCGCCGCGATTCGCCGGCGACTACTAAAACCTAGCGTAAATCGCTGTCATGTGAACAGGCTCTAACACCGAGTCGCATCTCAATGTACGACTAGCCCTCATAGTTAATAAATGATTAATTCTCAGTTCTTTTTTATTCGAGGGAGATTTTTATATTCTATCATGGGGTCGATAGCTTCAAATAAGCCTGATATATTTGTGTGCTTGTGTAGCTCACTTATTTTCTCACAATTCCCAATAGAATCCATGATAGTGACGTCAAACCTGTGAGACCACGCTATTCTAAGTCCATCTACCAGCCTGCTACCTGCATGACCATAATAATAGAATTTCAAGTACGCCACTGCTTTATCGATTCTGAACCAGTAATACACAATATCGTTATACCTGTAAATAGGGGATGTGTAGGCTACTGAATATATGTGTGTTGATTTGTATAATATGTATATATAAGTTGCGAAATGTACGATTTTCAACTCATTTTGGCTAATTCAAAATATCAATTTAGAGCCATTACCAAATCATTATGCAGGGACCGGCATATTAATCAAATTCAAATTTTTTTTTTCAAATTCAAATTTATTCACACTCATAAATACATATACAGAAACCAAATAGAGTCTAGAATTTGATACAGAATTTTCACTGTATCAGACGATTTTGTCTTTTCTTCTTCCGTTCCTTCATTTATCCTCTTTATTATTAAGTGGGTACTAGTTTTTTATTCTGTATTTCTTTCAAGAAATTTGTTTTGGATCATTTTTGTTAAAAAATATTTTTGATAAACATTTATATTGCAACTCACACCTGCGCACAGGGTTTCTTTGCAGGTGTAGATCCTTATATAATATATTTTTTTTGTCTTGAAAGTGTTGTATATATATTTTTTTGAGAATAAATAAAATTTGAATTTGAATTTGAATTGTTATGTTTGAACTACTGTCATTGAAAAGGCGGGAATGTTGTACATCGCCAGGTCTATTCTTGCCATTTCAATAGCCAGTATGTCGTGGTCAAGTGAACATCAAACGATTGTGATTGTAGCTTATTTTAAAAATAATGACTCAGTTATTTTAACACAGCGTTTATGTCGCAGACATTTCAATAATTTAAATCGCTTGTTCCCAGTAGGAATACGATCTTGTTGTGGGGTAAAGAATTCCAGGAACACGTTGTCCGCTTTGAAAACGAAACCTACAGGACGAAAACGAACCGTGAGAACGCCTCAAAAACGCCTGAGTAGCTGTTACACGGTCTCCACGACGTTAAGCAGTGAAACTTGCTGTTGCGCTAGCCATTTCTGATCGAAGTGTTCGACGAATTCTCCATTCCGACCTAAAATTTCATCTGTATGAGATAATGTTAGTGTAACAGCTTAATGCAAATTATTGGGCACATTGCAAAGCCGCTTGCGGGATCATTGTCACAAAAATTTCCACCAGGATGCCGTTATTCTTTCAAGCGACGAGGAACATTTTCATTTTTCGGGATTTGTGATTAAGCAAAATTGCCGTTATTGAACAGCCAATATCCACAGAACTGAAGGGAGCCATTCAACGTGAAATCGAAGCAATTTCACAAGTGATGATTGAGCGAGCAATGGCAAATTTTAGAATTAGGTTAAGTGAGTGTGTGAAAATTAACGGAAATCGTTTGGATGATATAATCTAGAAACAAAAAACTTTGTGATTTTCTATGTAATTCACTATGAATTGCAAAACTTGATCTTTAATTCGATATATTATATGATTCAATTGTACGAAAGACACTTTAGTTATGATCCCTAAAAAGTGGCAGGTTTTTATGCCAGGTATTTATAGTGGGGTTTCATTGGTAAAGTTTTCTAGAATTTAATTCATTTCTCGAATGTTGGAGTTGAATGGGCAATTTTGAATAATTGAAGTCAAGTTAACTCATCTTCAAGTTTTCATAACCTTGAAAGTATTCAATTATATAACTGAATAAAAAATCTAATTGGACCCAATCTCAAAGCTTTCTTCTGTATCAAAATTTCAAATTAGTTGTTTTTATACATCCTACATTGAATAAACTTTCTTATTTTTCCATTTCTACGTTAGATTGTATCTTATTAAGTGAAGCTGAATCCAAAAGTCAAACATGTCTAAACTCTACTCAAATAAACAATGTGGAGTGTTACAAATGTTATCCAATATTTCGAAATCCTTTATAGTTTTTCGCCACACTACACAAAAAGCATCTGTTTTCCAGTCCCCACGTAGATCTGAAAGACATTGTTTGCAGACGACTCTCGTCTGACGTCAGAACAGGTTTCTTTCCGGCTAAGGCAGGAAAGAGTACCCTTTCCGGCCGCTAACAGATTGGTCAAATTTCAAGTGTGCTAAAACAGCACACTCAAAAAACTTTTCATCATTATTTGTGTTCATTATTCAATAATTAAAACATTATAATATCATCTTATTGTCATTTGAAAGAATAAAAAAAAGTATAAAGTTAACCTCCCAAATAATTGAATATAATATTTTAGGTTATTTAAACAAATCAGAATTAAAAAGAAATACCGGGACAATTTCCTGATATTCAGATAACACCAGATTTGCTAGAGCTATGACCTTCCACTTTTGCTTTCGGAAGTGCTTGATAAACAATTATTCTCATATATAATATATATTTTTTATTTTTCTGTGTGGCGAAAAATAGCGTTCGCATCACCGGAAAAAATGTTTTTCCGGCTCTCAATCTTTTCTAGTACTCGGCCTACAGCCTCGGACTTGAAAACCGATTCGAGCCGGAAAAGTCTCATTTTCGGCCCTAGGTGCGAAATATACTATTGTCAGACTTCAAAGTTCATCATTGACAGTACCATATATTATACAGTTTTTGTGTAGAATAGAAGCGCACTCTTGACTTGAAAATGTTCAAATTCACTAAGTACAATAATAATTTTAGGGTCATATTGTCTTTTTTCTTTGAGGCTACTCTTAAATATAAATAAAAATTATAGATCCAAGCACCCTTTCGAAATTATTGTTGAATCACGACATGTATATAATGCAATCATCAAGTGATTGGGGTCATACTATGATTTTTACTCTCCTTGCCCTATTACCATAGGTAAGGAAAGTATTGCTTTCCAAAAAAATTAAGGTACCCCAATTTCTAATTTCTATACGTTTCAAGGTCCCCTGAGTCCAAAAACTGGTTTTTGGGTATTGGTCTGTATGTGTGTGTGTGTGGTGTGTGTGTGTGTGTGTTGTGTGTGTGTGTGTGTGTGTGTGTGTGTGTGTGTGTGTGTGTGTGTGTAAAGCTGCGTACACATATTCGTGCTTCCAACCCGCACCGAGCACGCTCCTCCCTCGTACCGCCCTCGTACCGCCCTCGTACCACCATCGGACCACAGTCGCACCGCCCACGCACCCATCATGAACGTTACGAAAGATGTTAGATCTTCCCGCGTTCCCCGGTCGAACCACTCTTGCTCGCCGGTCGATCATCAATCGCTCTGCTGGAGTGACGTTCGGTTGCGGAGCAAAGCGACAGTCTGTACGCACCTTATGAGTGTATGTGCGTCTGTATACACGATATCTCATCTCCCAATTAACGGAATGACTTGAAATTTGGAACTTAAGGTCCATTCACTATAAGGATCCGACACGAACAATTTCGATCAAATGCAATTCAAGATGGCGGCTAAAATGGCGAAAATGATGTCAAAAACAGGGTTTTTCGTGATTTTCTCGGAAACGGCTCCAACGATTTTGATCAAATTCATACCTAAAATAGTCATCGATAAGTCCTATCAACTGCCACAAGTCCCATATCTGTAAAAATTTCAGGAGTTCCGCCCATCAATGCAGATAGATTCCCAATTATTAGGCTTCAGATACAATTGAAACAAAAAAAAATCAAGTGGAGTAGATTGAGCATGAAAATCTCTACAATTAATGTTCAGTAACATTTTCACCTAAAATTGAAAATAAGCTTTAAATTCGAGAAAATGTGATTATTCATTGCAAATTATTGTTGATTCTTTTAATTCATTCACTATGAAGAGATAGCAGACCTCATGTTTGTCTCCAGCGTTATTGCCCTGTCACCAGCTGGCTCAAATATTTAAATAGTAGACTTGAGATGCGCATGTACACTAGCGTCAGGTGATCAATTTTCATAACGGCAAGGAAAGTTGTGTGAGTGCGCCACACCAGATTTTTTATTTTTGAGGTAATCCTATGATAAACAGGGTGATTCTCAATTATGGTAAGATAATTAAATACGTGATAGTATAGGTAAAAATGAAAAAAAAGTTCCTATAAACATATATCCATAAACGATTCATTAGCAAGCTATACAGAGTGAAAGATTTCGCCCGGAATTCAGTTCCTCTGGTGAAATACACCGATGCTGAATAGTTTAGGGACTACTTTTTGAAAACTTGTGCTGGATTCATATGAAAAAATATCTGAAAAATTGAATAAAACCAGTCTGGAAGCTGTAGTGTGAGTAGTTTTTCAGAAACAAGTTGAAATATGCAAAAAATCTAAGTAGAAAAACACAGACTTCTATATTCGATGCCCAATAACAATCTTTAATGACCAGTAAACAAATAATTTTTCGCTATGAGAATTGTAGAGAATTCAAGTTTGAAAAGAATTATGTAAGCTGTGTAAACTAAATTTGTTTACTGGTCATTGAAGAAAGTTATTGGGCATCAAACGTAGAAGTCTGTGGTTTTCTACTTAGATTTTTTGCATATTTAAACTTTTTTCTCAAAAACTACTCACACTACAGCTTCCAGACAAGTTTTATTCAATTTTTCAGATATTTTTCCATATGAATCCACGAGTCTTTCGAAAACTAGTCTCCAAAACAATTCAGCATCGGTGTATTTCACCAGAGGAACTGAATTCCGGGCGAAATCTTTCACTCTGTATAGCTCGCTAATGAAGCGTTTATAGATATATGTTTATAAGAACTTTTTCTTATTTTTACCTCTAATATCATGTATTAAATTATTTTACCATAATTAAGAATCACCCAGTATATTGATGAGGGGGAATTTAGTGAAAATTATGATGATAATTGTTGTATACCAGTTAAAAATTAGGCTTTACTTGTGTTGTCTGCATGGTACCGTATACGTATACAGTAGTACTGATTCTGTAGTGAGCAGGTTGAGATTGATGTATTGTGTAAATGTAGCTAACTGTATTTTATGTGAATTTCTTAACTGTATTGTTTCAGAACGGCATTTCTGAATTTCTTGTCATAAGCCTATCCTAGGCCTACTAATTTGATATAGTGAGGTCCAGGTTATAATGGCAGTGTTTGATTAGCAATGATATTGCCATCCTTGTCTATCATTCAACAAAGAGGATAGCGCTATCTCTCTTTCGCTTTGCTCTGTAGTCAGATCTTCTTTTACCAATGTAGAGTATCAAAATAACTGAATATTCCATCTCAATCATCAAAATTCATTATGAAATTATTAGAAAATATAATTTCTTGCTCAATAGAATATAATTGATTATTTTGAACGAGAATAAACAGTTAAAACGCGAGTAGTGGCACGGACTTGCAGAACGTCAGTGGTCGCGCGTGAGCATTTTGCTCACACTCACCCTTATGGCTCCCTAGATTATAAACAGTTGGTGTTGACAATGCTCTTCCAATATTCATTAATTTCAAATCTTTCTCAACGTGTTTTACTCTCCTTGCCCTATTACCATAGGTAGGGAAAGTATTGCTTTCCGAAAAAAAATAAGGTACCCCAATTTGTAAATTTCTATACGTTTCGAGGTCCCCTGAGTCCAAAAAAGTGGTTTTTGGGTATGGTCTGTATGTATGTATGTGTGTGTGTGTGTGTGTGTGTGTGTGTGTGTGTGTGTGTGTGTGTGTGTTGTGTGTGTGTGTGTACACGATATCTCATCTCCCAATTAACGGAATGACTTGAAATTTGAAACGTAAGCTCCTTACAATATAAGGATCCGACACGAACAATTTCGATCAAATGCTGCAACTACAATTTCGATTCAAGATGGCTGCTAAAATAGAGAAAATGTTGTCAAAACATGGTTTTTAGTGATTTTCTCGGAAACGGCTACAACGATTTTGACCTGAAATAGTCATTGATAAGCTCTATCAACTGCCACAAGTCCATATCTGTAAAAATTTCAGGAGCACCGCCCCATCTATGCAAAGTTTGATTTTAGATTCACAATTATCATGCTTTAGGTTCAATTTAAACAAAAAAAAATAGTGGAAAAGATCAGCATGAATATCTCTACAATTAATGTTCAGTAACATTTTCACCTAAAATTGAAAATAAGCTCGAAATGCGAGAAAATAAGATTATTATTTAATTGCAAACTATTGGCAACTGTTGATTCTATTAAATCATTCACAATGAAGAGATAGCAGACTTCGTGTGTCTGCAGCGCTGTTGTCCTGTCACCAGCTGTCTCAGATCTTAGAATAGTAGATTTGATATGCGCGGGAACACTAGCGTCAGTTGATCAATTTTCATAACGGCAAGGAAAGTTGTGTGAGTGCGCCACACCAGATTTTTATGTTATCATATACTATTTAATAGTATATAATAACATAATACATGGAGTAGATTCCAAAAATAAATACTGCAAATTTATTGTTAGAAATTATCATTTTTACGGGATAAAATAATCTACTCATAAATGGAATGTATCTTCTTCATTTGACTCATTTTTCGACATCTAGATAGAATAAAAAGATAATGAAAGTTTAAATCCGAAGATGGAATATATATTAGGAAGATGATACCTGTTCATTGAAATTGGTCAACGTTCATTCTGTCATCCTCAAACTGTTCAAGGACTCAAACTGTTCAAGATTGTCTAGAGGACAGTCACAGCGAGGATTACATGAGCTGCCAACCTTGGAAAACGAAATTCCCAAAGCTACATTCAAAAGTTACAATTGTGCGACAATTTGCCACGGGCGCGACTACTCGCCTGTTAATATTCCATTTATTCCATTTATTCCATTTCATTGACAATTACAAATCATAATTATAATAATATAATATGATTGGGAGAAGACAACAGGCATAGCCCAAAACTGTCTTCTCCCAAATTTTTACAAATAAATGTTTCAAAAATAATAAGGTTAAGATTTCACTTTAACTCCAAAAAGTCCAATTTCCACTCCAAAACTAATGACTAAACTAAAAATTTTGAATTTTGATATTTAAAAACTGATTACAAACAAAAATATTTCACTCAAATCTCTATAAATTGAAAATTTTAAAGTGATTTTGCAAAATTTTGAGCCAGAAAAGAAACACAACTTCACTATTAGCACAGCTGTTATTGATTGACATCAATAAACCTGTATAAGCTATACCGTCTATAGAAGGCATTGATAAGATAGAGGATCGGCAACGTTGTTCAACTATCTTTTCCCACTGCCATTATAACATGGACCTCACAATAGGCACAAAGATATATAAATAATTGTAAGTTGATCGCGCATGATATTGTGTATCTTTTTGTGAAACTTATTTTCAGATTTTGCATTATTCTCATTATCTGTACAGATTACATTGTATTGTTAATGCATTATGAGGAGTGTCTGAAAAATGGATCATGGATTTTATAGGTTGTGAAGAATAAAGAAGGGTTTCAACTCATCAAGATCTCAAATCATCAAGTACAAATTTCATTGTTTTGTAAATGTATTACTAAAAGTGTATATGAAACCATGGATTTGATAAGTTTTAAATTGATAATGAGAGGTCTCAATTCAACAAGATCTCAGATCATCAAGTAGAAATTCTATTGTGTTGTGAATGTAGTATAAAAAGTGTATATGCACCATGGATTTGGAAGGTTGTGCAGAATAAGGAAGGGTTTCAATTCATCTAGTTATCAGTTCATAAAGGACCTATTTTTATATATTTTTGAGATACTGAAACAAATTGGATGTTGAACCCTATAAAGAAAAGATACATTAGAATTATAGGTTATATATTGGGTTCTTCATGTTTTCTCTCTAAAAATTTGCACTTTCACTTCCTTATACCATTTCCCTAATTTGGGTATACTAACCCTTCCATCTCTCTTCATTTATTCCAATTTAATTCACGTCAAGAAAAACTCAGAAAAATTTTCCATTCATGAAGATTACCATGCATATAATACCAGGAACAGTAGGAACATTGTAGCACCACAAATAAGACTCACTAAAACTATGAGAAGCCATACTTTCCAACAGTGCATATTGTATAATAAACTGCCTCAAACAACCAGGAATCTGCCTCCAAACAAATTTAAGAAAATTGTATACAGTTATCTGAAAAATAATGGCTTTTACTCACTTGAGGAATACCTGAATACCTGAATTGAATGTATTTTATGTAATGTAGATAATTATGCTTTATCTGTTCAATTTGTATCGATTTTCTGTTCAATTGTGTGTAGACTACTTTTTAAAAGTATTTATTATGACTTGCCTAATGCTATAATTGTAGCCTGATGTTTAATAAAACGAATCTTGAATCTCATTTTATAAAGTTTAAAATCGATAAAACTCATCTCTAAACACGAGTTCACATTTAAAAAGCAAACAAATTAATATACAATTCTGATGATAATATTGAGCTGAAAATATTTCACATTACAAATTTTCCCATGGTACATAAACTTTTTAACAAGCATCAATATTTAATATTTACTTTGTCCCATGTATCCTGTGTTTTGGCAAAATTAATAATTCATTCTAATTCATTTCTGAATTTTTAGTTTTTTGTTTGTAATGTTGATCAGGAGGACGAGGACTCTGACTCAGGCCGCTTCCAAATGACAGAGGTGACGTCATCGGCCGCCCAGCTGTTCGGGGGCGGAAGCGGAAGTGGCGGAAGCGGAATTGGCGGGGGCGGCAACCGAGACACATCCACCTACTTCCGCGACGGGCGGCGCAAGATCGACTTCGTGCTGGTCTATGAGGAGTCGCTGACGGGGGCGGCGCGATCTGTGGCCGCTGCTGCCGCCTCCCGGAGGCCGTCGGTGCTGACGGGGCCGCCCCTTGCCGCCCCCGTGCTCAGCGACAAGAAGCTCGCCAAGCAGGAGGCCTGGAGGCAGCGGTTTATGGCCAACCTCAGGAAGGCCGGGCTTGATATGGAAGAGGTCAGTTCAACAACAAAATTTCTACATCATAGGTTATCGATTTTCCTTTTTTTAAATTTGTTGAACGAGCGAAGTGAGGTCTATGATTCAAGTCGACGGTTTGGCATTTCTCTTAATGTTTAAATGTTTATATGTTGCGCATTTACGGCGAAACGCGGTAATAGATTTTCATGAAATTTGAAAGGTATGTTCCTTTTTTAATTGCGCGTCGACGTATATACAAGGTTTTTGGGAATTTTGCATTTCAATGATAATATTAAAGGAAAAAGGAGCCTCCTGCATACGCCAATATTGGAGTAAAAATCAGACTATAGAATTATCCATCATCATCATCATCATCATGGATTATTGAGAAAGTTATTCAATTTACCAAAAATGACCAAAAATAACTCAACTGAAACTTATTTTATTATCCGAAATCGAATGACAACTCGGACTCACAGTGCTATAGTGATGTTCACGTTATAATGGCAGTGAAAAGAGATAGGGGAAAAACATTGCCAAGTCTCTCTCCATTTTGCCACTGAGTGAGAGTACACAGTTGATACTCAATTCATCCCATTAAATTTGATCCAATAATAATTTTAATTTTCTTGATAAAATAATCAATTTCATGTCAAATTAATTAAGTCCATCGATAAAATATTTTTTCATAATTTGATTCAAAATTTTGCTTTCATAACTGAGATCAGATTTTTATTTTTATACAAACCTGAAATGGTGGCCATTTTAAAAAGCTGTGATACACCAATTAGAACTTCAAAACAACAGAAATTAAGTTATTTGGTAGGTATTTCATTCCATTTTTTTTAAATAATAGAGAAATATAAATCCTATTTATAATAAGTAATTTCAATGGAAATAATTCTGAAATAGCCTTCTAATATCATTTATACCGGTACGAGTAGGTCTAACCTATACGTGTAGGCAAACTGAAGCATGGATGAAGTCTGGGATGGTTAGTTATCAACTTTTAAAATGTCATTTCAGGTATTTTTACTTTGCTTGCCCTATTACGTAAGGAAAGTATTGCTTTCCGAAAAAAATTAAGGTACCCCAATTTCTAAATTTCTATACGTTTCAAGGTCCCCTGAGTCCAAAAAACTGATTTTTGGGTATTGGTCTGTATGTGTGTGTGTGTGTGTGTGTGTATGAGTGTATGTGCGTCTGTGTACACGATATCTCATCTCCCAATTAATGGAATGACTTGAAATTTGGAACTTAAGGTCCTTTCACTATAAGGATCCGACACGAACAATATTTCGATCAAATGCAATCCTAGATGGCGGCTAAAATGGCGAAAATGTTGTCAAAAACAGGGTATTTCGTGATTTTCTCGGAAACGGCTCCAACGATTTTGATCAAATTCATACCTAAAATAGTCATCGATAAGCTCTATCAACTGCCACAAGTCCCATATCTGAAAAAAATTCAGGAGCTCCACCTCATCAATGCAGATAGATTCCCAATTATCAGGCTTCAGATACAATTGGAACAAAAAAAATCAAGTTGAGTAGATTGAGCATGAAAATCTTTACAATTAATGTTCAGTAACATTTTCACCTAAAATTGAAAATAAGCTTTAAATTCGAGAAAATGTGATTATTCAATTGCAAATTATTGTTGATTCTATAAAATCATTCACTATGAAGAGTTATCAGACCTCATGTGTGTCTCCAGCGTTATTGCCCTGTCACCAGCTGGCTCAAATCTTTGAATAGTAGACTTGAGATGCGCGGGAACACTAGCGTCAGGTGATCAACGGCAAGGAAAGTTGTGTGAGTGTGCCACACCAGATTTTTATTTGTGTTTCTCATACGGTAATATCTAAAAATTATTCCATTTATTCAAAATACATTCTAAATCAATCATACGACTCGTGTACTGAAGTATTCTGGTAGGATGAAGAAAAACAATGGCGGCTGAGAATTGTTTGTTTACTTCTGTACAGTTACTGTCAAAAGTAAAACCATAGAGAAACAATAGCGTAAGTAGATATCCCATGGTATAGGGCGTTTATGTCGCAACTTTTACTGTTATCTTAAGCTGATAGTCCACGACGATTTTTACTGTTTTAACCGGGTAAGAATGCATGAACGGCACAATATGAGAGACTACCAGCGTCATAAAGCTTCACGGGAAAGAACTACGTGGACTATCGGGATGAGATAGCAGTGAAAGTTGTGACATAAAAGCCCTCTACCATGGGATATCTACTTATGCTATTGTTTCTCTATGGTAAAACTAAAATATTCTGGAAATCGGACAACATTGCAAAGCTAGACAAAGATAGCGCTATCTGCTTTGTTGCATGAGCGACAAGGATAGCAACACTATTGACAATCGTACACTGCGAACGTGGATCTCACTTGAGTAAAAAATTTCATACTCTCATATATTTGAAATAATATATTTAAAATTTATTTCCTACAGTTACGTTGAAAAGTGGCCATTGCTGCACTGATTACAGAACGCAAAGAATCACTTTTCCGCTCTAGTGCGGGAAAAATTTTCTGCACTCCAGATTTGCAACATGGCAACGCAAAATACTTAGTAGGTTATATGGAGCAACAGTGCAGCAAAATCAAAATGAAGTTGGTAACAGTGACTGCTGTGGCTGCTATAGTGAGCAGAGCTGCAACCAAGCACAACGCGCTAATTATTATTCATTATATTATAACCAAGGACAACGAGGACTTTAGGATTTTAGGATTAAGGTTTTTATCAATAATAAAATTACACAGAAAAACATTTGATGGATTTCAGGCAATTTTACCCATAATTACCCACTTTTCATATTCAATGGTAACTATAGGAAAAAACTTAATGTGAAATACGTTCGCCTACGGCTCGGGCGTAAACGTTTCTTTCGGTGCAGCAAACTGTCACTTTGCGCACTAGTTGCACAAATAACTATTTTTTTATTAGTCAGCAAACCATGGCAGATCAGAGGTTGGAAAATGACCCGCGTAGTTTTCTGGAAACTATCCGTAAACTTTGTCATATTTTCACTCCAAACCAACACACAAGAGCTTCAAAAACACAGGAATAGATTGGCGGAATAATTTATGCCAGGTTTGAGCTACAAGCTGGTATCCCACATCCCACACTATATTTCGACTCTTAACTAGCAGACCAAATTCCATACTCGAAACTTTAACATGGAATATAGGAGCTTGCTTGCTTAGCTCTGACAATTTGGGTCAACCACTCAAACAACTAGCATGTTTTTTCTTCTTCATGTTCTCTTCTTCTTCATGTTCTTCTTCCTTCCATCTATTCCATTTACCTCCATCATCTCTTCTTTATTTATTTCTATTTATTCTCCTCTGTCTTTCCTTCTTTCTTCTAATCTTCTTCTTCTTCCCACATTTGAATAAAAAATGTCTGAAAATATCAGTACATGTTTCGTGGTGATAAGCTGGTGTGTCGATGGCATAATTTTTACTAATATTTATATTATCCCACGAGTATCATCAATCAAAAACACTTTCTCCCTCTCTTCTTCCCCCGTCTTCTTCTTCTTTCATCTTCTTCACCTTCTCCTTCTCCTCCTTCTTCTTCACCTGTCTTCTTCTTTCTTCTCTGTTGTTCTTCTTCTCCTTCTCCTCCTCCTTCCCTCCTCCTCCTCCTCCTCCTCATCCTCTTCCTTCTCCTCCTCGTCCTTCTCTTATTCTTTCTCTTCTCCTTTTTTTCTTTTTCTTCCTCTTCTTCTTCTTCTTCTTCTTCTTCTTCTTCTCCTTCTTCTTCTTCTCTTCTTCTTCTTCTTCTTCTTCTTCTTCTTCTTCTTCTTCTTCTTCTTCTTGTCCTCCGTTCTTCTTTTTCTTTGATCTCCTTCATGTTCTTGTTCTCGTTGTTGTTCTTCTTCTTCTCCTTTTCCTTCTTCTTCATTTCCATTCAAGCTTCAGGCCCTCGCCTGTTCAGACTCACAACAGTATAGATCAAATCTATCACATAATAATTATACAGTAAATCTAGAATTTTCTTCAAACCTTCCAATATTCCTCATTTTTCAACGATTATTATCATTCATTCATTTATTTAACCATTCAAAATATTATTACACAACTTATATAATATAATATAAATAAAAACAATATAGAAACTTGTAGTCCCCCTTATTATTAAAAACTTTGAAATATTTCTAATATACTATAACTTATTTACTTACTTTGTTTCGACTACAACTTAGGTCATTTTCAAGTTCAAGTTATGTTCGAAACTAGTCGTTGAAATATTTAAAAGTTTTCAATAATAAAGTGTACTACACGTTTCTATATTGTTTTTATTTATTTGTAAAAAAGTGGCCCATATAGGTGAAGTGTTTTTATAATATAATATGTTTATTATGACGATCGTTATTCCATCTCCACATTCTGCTTCTTCATCAACTTGATGTTTTTCTGCTTCTTGAATTTGTAGGTTTTTCCAATTCATGTTCTTGTATTTCCTTCATTTCCACGTTACTTCGCTTCTTCTATCATTTGATTCATTATTCTTCCATATCATCTAAATTTTCCATTGCTCTCTTCCCCATTCTCTAATTCCGTCTTAACCTTCTTCTTCTTCTTCTTCTTCTTCTTCTTCTTCTTCTTCTTCCTTTTTTTTCTCTCCTTCCCCTTCTCTTTCTTCTACTTCTCTTCTTCTTCTTCTTCTTCTTCTTCTTTCTTCTTCTTCTCTTCTTCTTCTTCTTCTTCTTCTTCTTCTTCTTCTTCTTCTTCTTCTTCTCTTCTCTTCTCTTCTTCTTCTTCTTCTTCTTCTTCTTCGTCTGCTCTTCTTCTTCTCTTCTTCTTCTCTTCTCTTCTTCTTCTTCTCCTTCTTCATCTTCTTCTTCTTCTTCTTCTTCTTCTTCTTCTTCTCCTCCTCCTCCTCCACCACCTCCTCCTCCTCCTTCTCCTTCGCCTGTCTTCTTCTCTTCTTCTCAGTTCTTCTTCTTCTCCTGTTTTCTTCTCCTTCTCCTTCTCCTCCTCCTTCTCCTTCTCCTTCTCCTTCTCCTTCTCCTTCTCCTTCTCCTTCTCCTTCCCCTCCTCCTACTCCTCCTTCTCCTTCTACTCCTCCTCCTTCTTCTTATCCAGTCTTTTTCTCCTTCCCCTTCTCCTTCTCCTTCTCCTCCTCCTCCTTCTTCTTTACCAGTCTCCTTCTCTTCTTCTCAGTTCTTCTTTTTCTTCTACTTCTTGTTCTTCTTCTCCTCCGTTCTTCTTCTTCTCCATCGTCCTTCTTCTTCTCCGATCTTCTTCTTCTCCTTCTCCAAAGCCACAAACAATCAACGATTAGAGACTCAAGTCAGAATTGAGAACTCGATGCGTTCGTTCGATTGAACTAATTGCATTCAGCTGTTCTGACGAGGTGTGAACAATTTCATCTCAGTGTCCATCTACAGCTGAGGCTAAACTCGATGACAGATATGCAGATTTATGGTCGAGCGCATTAATCATACATCTGTCTCTCTCATGCAGTGTCTGTCTCTAATCTGTCTTTGCAGTCTAGTGATAGTATGCGATGATGCAATTCCATCAGCCTGTGATGACGCAATCACTCTAGCTCACTTGGCTTTTTGTTTATTGACCGAGTGAAGTGAGGTCTAAGATTCAAGTCGACGGTTTTGAATTTCTCTTAGGGCTGGTTTCCGAGCTCAGGATCTATAAGTTCTGGACTTACAGAGTCCAGGACTAAAATAAGCTCTCGGGTCTAAATTGACTTTCTGAGTCACGATTTTATCTTCTAAACTCCGGAGTCTATCAAGTCCTCGACTTATTTGAGTCCAGGACTTTAACGCGGTAAACAAGAGGGAAATTCACAATATTTTGCTGTTATATTGTTGACATTAAAGCAAAACGGAAACAGCTGATTACAGCGGGATAATTCAAATGATATGCTCTCCAAACTATTTTGTAAAAATACGTTTCGATTTCTTTGTAGGCCTATTCAAAGCAAAACCTCTGAAAGGTGAATCAATAAACATTTCATTTCACGTTATGCTATTATTGATCATTGATCCTAACCAGTGATTTTGGAATAAAAATTTCATTAGACTATTGAGTTTGAAAACGTATTTGTTTTGAAAAAAACTGGAGTAATATTGTTGTTATTATTATTAATATGTTGAATATGACATTGATTGATAACATTCATATTGGAATATAAATTTCAAGGCAAACCTTGTATTATTTTGCTTGAACATTTTTAGGTTATGTCACAGTCGTAAAATGAGGTTAATTTTTTACGCATAACTCTGATACAATCATATTCCAAAATGAACCTGCAAACTATAAATTGTGAATTCAGATGGACTAATCCAAATAATTTAGGTATTCCATGACATCTATTTGGCTTTTGATCTACTCCAAAATAATAACTGAATTGTGTTTACTCAGTTAAGTCTAGAACTTGAATTTAAACCCTACCCCAGTCGAGGGTTTAAAATCACGTTGTTTTAAGCCCTGGACTTAACGATTTTTGATAAATCCTTGACTCGGGAAGAGGCAAGAATCTAATCCAAGTCCTGGACTCATAAGCCCTTCACTCAGAAAGCGGAATTATAAACTCTAGGGTCTAACATGATCTCTAAACTCCAGAGTCTATTTGAGTCCTCAACTACGTTAACGCTCTGACTCGGAAAGCCAATTTTCTGACTTCAGAGTTTAAAGCCAGTTAAAGTCCAGAACTTAGCTAAATCCCGAGCTTGGAAACCGTTCCTTAATGTATCCACTATACTTTGTTCAAATTAACTTCCGACTTGGGATGGACATGCACAGCAGAAAAGGCATACAGCGGCAGGGATATAACGGCGGCTATGTTGCCATTGTTTACCGGCTTGCGTTCTCTAATTTCCAGTGAGTATTCAAGCGCTCATGTTAAACTTGAAAAGTTTTCTCTCTGCAATCACAGACTCGACTGACTCTATTCGACAAATTGCCGAATACTGTTCCACCTATGACTCAATCCATCACTGCAATTGGTTGATCTCCCTCTATTTCTCTGCACCGTAAATTCCTCCTCCAAGTCTGAAGAAGATTTGCACGAAGTATAGCAGTTTTTATCCATGTTAGTTACAATTTAAACTGGCTTATACACTAAATTCACAATAAATAGCACTGAATCTATGATTGAATGGAAAAGACTTAGAAATTGTCAAAAAACCACTGATTTATTGATAATTAGAAAGAGTTATCAGAGATTGACAATGGTTGTAATACCGAAACCGGTCTTTCTAATTATCAATAAATCAGTGTTTTTTTTTTTGACAATAATTTCTAAGTCTTTCTCATTCAATATGAATAATTACCACAATATCAAATTCTCAACTACACAAAAAGTGAATCTAATGATAATTATTCAACGAGTTTTACA
>NC_052504.1:99147478-99288195 GCF_014356525.2 Nilaparvata lugens
ACTATTTGTCAGCCCGGGAATCGAACCAGTACCGCCTAATTGCCGGTCAGGAATGCTTAACCTTACACCAAACTCACAATCTCTAGATAGCAGCGCTCATTTCATACGAAGCTATAGCGGCCAGCCAGTCTACAGATGGAAATTACTGAAATGTTGCAATTATTCAAATGCTGATGAATTGATATTATTACTGAACGAAAATCCAAATTGAATGCTGTAATTTATATTTGCAGTAGCAGAAGTCTTCGGGGTGAATTACAGCATTTTATTTGGATTTTCGTTCAGTAATGATTATTAATTCATTAGCGTTTGAATAATTGCAACATATCAGTAATTTTCATCTGTAGACTGGCTGGCCGCTATGGCTTCGTATGAAATGAGCGCTGCTATCCAGAGATTGTCAGTTTGGTGTAATCAATCAGATTGTCAGTAATTTCCATCTGTGAATCGAGTTACTCATAGAACCTAATATGGATAGTACAGTACTTCAGTAGTACAGTATTATAGTATAGTTAGGTCTATGTGACCAAGAATCGGCAAAGCTGTTCTTCTATCTTTCTCCACTGCCATTATAACGTGGACCTCACAATGGAGAGAATTCTCGTGACAACAGAATACCAACAAGGAAAAGTTGAACTTTCCTGCAAACTAGCTAGCGATTTTCTCTTTTTTCCGCCCGGTCGGAAAACTTTTCCACTGTGCGCCCTTTCAGGAAAGGCGAAGTGAAGGACAAAAAACAAAGTAACTCAAGCAAAACTCTAGATTCGCTCATCCTTCGAGTGTACTTTCAGTCGGTGAGACATGAGTTATGAACAAAATATGAAACTACTGTGTGTAATGTAATTTGACGGTTGTCTGAGAACTTCAAATAGTATTTCTGTCATAGTCATTCATCTCAGCTGTGTCCCGTGCATGAAATCAAGCCGGCAAACAGCTGTTTCCAGATCAAATAAAATTTATGATTCTAATTACAGCATACTCTACTGTGTGATTTCTCTACAGTCGAGTACATTTCCTAGTTCCGAAATAGGAACAGCAAACTGCTACAAAAAAACCACCTTCAGCGCTCCAGGTGGAAGCTTTGTCAACTTACACAAAATTCCTGATTCGGAATTGTGACTGGTTATGTTTATAGAATGCATGTAGTAACGTCAGCATTAATCAGAATTTGTAAACTAAGTTATATTTTTATAGAATGCATGTAGTATCTTTAGCACAAGCAGGTAATGTTTTCTTTTTCTCAATTATTCTTCTTTAGATTAGCTATTATGACAGAAAAATAGTGTACGTTACTTGGACGTAATTGTCTTTTGCTGTGCTCGGATGAAATTCTAGTCTCGGGTAACGCCCCGACTAGAAACATCATTCTCGCCTGCAAAAGGCCCCTTCCCGTCCATGTGACGAAAGATACTATCACGTCACATGGAAGGAAAGAGCCCGTTTGCAGGGCAAGAATGATGTTTACATCGAGGAATTAGCCAAGACTAGATTTCATTAGAGCCTGCAAGAGATATTCACGTCCAAGTAACGTACACTATTTTCTGTCATAATAATCTTAAGAGGAATACATTAATTTATTGGGCAATAGAAAACATTACCTGCTTGTGCTGAAGTTACTAATGCATTCTATAAATATAACCTATAGTAAGGTTCACGTTATAAAAGCAGTGTTCGATCAGCAATGGTATTGTTATCCTTATCTATCATTCAACAAAGCGGATAGCGCTATCTCTTTCTCGCATTGCTCTGTTGCCAGACCGTCTTTCAACAATGTTGCATTGACAATTAATTTACAGAATATTCCATCTTAAAAGAATTCATTATGAAATAATCGAAAATTAAATTTCTTGCTCAATGAAATATAGTTGATAATTTTAAACGAGAATAAAAAAATCATATAACATCAATAGACCTGTATCAGCTACCGTTTGTAGAAGGCATTGACAAGACTGAGGATCGGCAACGTTGTTCTCCTATCTTTCTCCACTGTCATTATAACGTGGACCTACAGATTCCAAATCAGGAATTTCTTGATTGTAGTTAAAAAAGCTTTCATCTGCAGCGCTAAAAGGCAGTTTTTTGTAGAAGTTTTGTTGTTCATATCTCGGAACTATAGTGAGGTCCACGTTATAATGGCAGTGGAGAAAGATGGAAGAACAACGTTGCCGATTCTCTGTTTTTGCTTGATTGGATCCCTGTCGGCTTCTGATTTTTTAGTTAACATGGTAATTAAATTCAGTAACTATGGTAATTTCATGCTCTGTATATATTGTTAAATATGGAAAATGAAACGATTTGAATTTGAAATTTAGGATAGCAACACCAATGTTAATCAAATACTGCCATTATAACGTGGACCTCACTTTAAGCAGATCTCATGTTTCAGGAATAGATAGGCAACCCGCCGTACACTCATATTTTATCTTCTATCAAGGAATATTTAAATTTAAAATTAATTTATAGAAGTTTCTCTGCCACTACTGTATTTTTTCTTCTTCTTCTTCTTCTTATCCTCAATGCTCCCAGTTTATTCATTGATGATAGTTGGGAGGTATTTCCACTATAGAAAGTGGAATAATGCTAGTCGAGAAACGGTACTGTTCTTGCAGTTCATTCTCAATATTAGTATTAAGAGAAATAAGTTGAGAGGATATGAAAATAATTGAAAAAGGGGTTTTAAAAATATGAAAAAGGTTTCAGTTACAGCATTGATTTGGTTGTTACGACCGTAAGACAATTGTGATCAAATCGAAACTTCATCAAAAATATATTCTAGCATCAACCATTTCTCGAGATACTGGAGTAAATGAGATATTGAACCATTCAGCTCGTCCAAGTTTCACGGCATCAAGTATTCAATGATTCAAGATTCGACTTACTACTGTATGAACGGTCTCAGTTCGTCAAGGTATCGTACCATCAAGTGCTCATTTTGACCATTCCTTGTGATACCCAAGTAAATGAAGAATTGAGCCGTTCAGTTCGTCCAAGTTTCACGGCATCAAGTGTTCGTAGAAGTCAGCTACACCGTTGTACCTTAATGTAGGGAATTAGTGGGAATAGGTTTCAGCTCGTAGGTTTCGATAGGTGAGGGAAAGCTAGTTGAACATCCAGTCTCAATTATGAAAATTTATAATTCAATCATCGAAAAATATATTTTCTCTACCCACTGTCTAAAGTACTTACTTTACTCCCTGAAAATAATACTAAAGGTCACTTTTTCGCTCTCGGTAGTAAAAAACAGAAGAACTCCCTAGGAGTAAAAGTGACTCCATTTAAATAACATGGGAAGCATCTCTATTTTAAAAAACTTACATTATAATAGGTTAAAAGGACTAAGCTCAGTTGAGAAAGCATAAAGAGGTGTCTGTCATTGAGTCAACTGAATTCAATACCATAACCAGAAATTAAACAACTCATGAAATATATGTTTGGTTGATATTATATTCTTAATATTAGTAGACGATAAATTTTATACAATTTTAAAATATCTTATTCTATTCAAAATACCAGCCAACAAAATTTTTGATCTGCCATTCAAATCTGAACCGCGTGATCTGGAGTCAGCCATTTTTGGTAGACACCCAGCTGATATAATTGTTACAACTTTTGCTAGATAGCGCAATCGGCAGTGGCCAATCAGATCCAGATGGCCGGTTTTTAGGTTTTAGATTTTAGGTTATGTTGTTAGGAAACATGTCCCCAATACGAAGTTATAAAATGATTTTATTTGCAGTTTCTATAAAAAAATGTAGATGGAGGAAAAATGTTGTGTACATCACGAGTGGAAAAATACTTTATATCCCTCAGGAAAATTGTTGCTCTCGGCTTCGCCTCGGGCTTCAAACTTTTCCCTCAGGGAGAAAAAGTCGTACTTTTCACTCTAGATATACGAATAACTATTTCTTAATGGTATATGATTGATAATTTCAAACAAGAATAGAATGGTAATATTTAATCAAATAAACCAGTACCAGTTCAACAAGAATAAAATGTTGATATTACATCACATTTACCAGTACCGGCTATCCTCTGTTGAAGGCAATGGCAAGGCAGTGAATCGGCAACACTCTCCTACATTGCCATTATAACGTGGACCTCATTAAACTAAAATACTGTACTGCTGATGTACCATACTATAATACTAGTTTCTATGAGTAACCAGAGTTATCGCACAGTTTCGTCTAAAATCAGAATATTTCGCTTCAAATGCAACTACAAATTAAAACCTGTCGACAATTTGTCTGCAATAATACATACAACGGTTTAGTGATGACAAGGGAGTTTTGGAAATATTTCATCTCGCTATTGAATAAAGTGATGACTGACATCAGTGAATGCGGCAAAACATAAAAACCCAGCTGAAAGAGAATTTGATTGATGTTTATGTGAAGAACGGGGTTGGGGAGAGAGTGGGTGAGAGAAAGTGAAAGAGAGAATGAGTGAGTAAGAGAGAACAGGAGAAAGAGTGTGAGAGAGATAGATGGAGATAAAGAGATAATGAGAGAAAAATACTGTGATAGAGAGTGTGAGAGAAATAGAGAATGTAATACAGAGTGTGAGAGAGTGAAAGAGAGAATAAGTGAGTAAGAGAGAACAGGAGAAAGAGTGTGACAGAGATAGATGGAGATAAAGAGATAATGAGAGAAAAAGACTGTGATAGAGAGAGTGTGAGAGAGAGATTAGATAAGGATTAGATCAGTGTTTCTTCTTATGTTCCAATATTTACTGATTATACACTAAATTACATTAAATGACGGTAATGCTAATTATTCATCGAATTATACAAAGTATGCAAAAATGATCAATGATAATAAAGATTAAATGCAATTAGAAAAACGAAAATATGAAATTGTAATGTGACTTTATAAATCGGCGGTGTTTCAACAAATAATTGTCGATTCTCTAAGAAGGATATAAAATAATATCCTTCTCATAAACACATAACCGGAAGAGAGAGAGACAAAGAGAGAATCAGTGAGAGAGAACAAGAGAGAGTTAGTGCAAGAGTGTAAGAAGGAGAGTGGGAGAGAGAGACTTTGATAAAGTGTGTGTGAGATAGTGTGTGAGTGAGAAAGTGTGTGTGTAAGAGAGAAAAAGAGTTGGTAAGTGGAAGAGTGAGAGAAAGAGAGAGTGATAGAGAAAGTGTTGTTCCGTACCGAACATCCGTTACAAACAAGGCTGACATCCACGTCCAATTTTATGTTTTCATTGAAAGCGTTCGACGGAAAAGTTGACTGAGTTTTATGACGTATAACCGCTCTGCTTTGCTCCACTGTGTTTCAATTTAATAGCAACAACAAAGGCTTAACTTTTATTATGGACAAAGCTTGACTTTTGTTATAAACAGGAGCTTGAAAAGTGGCTAATTTCTATCAACAGAGGTTAAACGATTTGGGTATATAAACATAGGCTGGTTATTGGTAAGCTGTCAGGTTGATAATAGCTCAGGCGAAAAGTTGGTAATGCCTCTGAATGTAAATGAAATAACTCGGAAAATCGGTTTGTCATTATTCAATATGTTATATTTGTATTTGACTATATTCGTCTACTTTTATGTACATTACAACATAGAGAAACGATAGCATAAGTGGATATCCCATGGTATAGGGCGTTTATGTCGCAACTTTTACTGTTATCCCAAGCCGATTACTTTCCTATGCAGCTGTGTGACGCTGGTAGTCTCTCAAATTGTGCCGTTCTCACACTCTCACCCCAACAAAACAGTAAAAATTGACAATAATCGACAGCAATCGGCTTGAGATAACAGTAAAAGTTGCGACATAAATTCCCTATACCATGGAATATCTACTTACGCTATTGTTTCTCTAGATTACAATCAATGCGGGTCATGTTTTCATGTAAATAATGTATCTCTTCTCTTTTCTTCTATATGCCGGCTCCGCGACGGAGATTGGCGATCATCAATGCAATTTGGATTCTATTGACTGCAGTTCGGAACAGAGATGTGAGTCAATGTTGAACCCTCTCTCAGGTTCTTTAACCAGGATTTTTTCATTCTTCCAGCCGGCGTCTTCCTTCAATCTTGCCCTCCATTATCAACTGCAGGAATCTGTACTACTCATTGCGCATCACATGTCCAAAATACTGAAGCTTCTGACTCTTATACAGTAAAGAACCTCCACTGTAGTCCCAATTCGTTCCAATACCTCAGAATTCCTCACCCTTTCTGTCCATGAAATATGTATACCATAACCTTATTCATTTATTCATTATTCTTTATCTATTTAAACAATAAGTACATTATCAAAATGATAGGGAGAGGGAAAATAAGGTTACCCAAATTTAGATAACACATAGTCCGAAATAGGTCAGGTCTTGTAGCTCTTCAATTCACAAAATGTTCAGTCCTCAAGTAGTATTTTCACAAAGTGGATTTCCAAATTTAGATGCTTCAAAAATAAACATGGAAGAAATATTTCACATTATTATAGCTCGAATAAAAAATATTCACATATTAAAAATATCACTTTGGAGACAATAAAAAAACATAAAGTAAAGATACTGTTTATTTGATACCTGGATTATTTGTTTCTGTCATAACACAATTCTATCCTAAGATCCAACTATGAAAGAAAATTTGCGATCTCAATTATAAAAACCCATTATCAAATCGTTAAAATAGTTATTTGTGCAACTAGTGCGCAAAGTGTCAGTTTGCTGCACCGAAAAAACGTTTACGCCCGAGCCGTAGGCGAGGGCGGAATGGTTTCTTGAGTGCAGCAGAGGAACTTTGCGCACGTATTTCACATTAAGTTTTTCCTACAGTTACCATTGAATATGAAAAGTGGGTAATTATGGGTAAAATTGCCTGAAATCCATCAAATGTAAATCTGTGTAATTTTATTATTGATAAAACCTTAATCCTAAAGTTCTCGTTGTACTTGGTTTATATAATATTATAATGAATAATATTAGCGCGTTGCACCTATAATTAGCGCGTTGCACCTCTGCTCACTATAGCAGCCCAGTCACTGTTACCAACTTCATTTTGATTTTGCTGCACTGTTGCTCCATATAACCTACTAAGTATTTTGCGTTGCCATGTTGCAAATCTGGAGTGCAGAAAAATTTTTCCCGCACTAGAGCGGAAAAGTGATTCTTTGCGTTCTGTAATCAGTGCAGCAATGGCCACTTTTCAACGTAACTGTAGGAAAAATATATTTTTATCATACCTACTCAATTGCAGCTGTTTTCCATGCATTAAATCAAGCCAGTAAACAGCTGTTTTCAGAATAAGAAGACATGTGATTTTCATTACAGCATACTATACTGTAAAGAGATCATAATATGTTCTCTTTAGAGTCGAGTATGTTAGGACTCTACTGAGTCCTAATAACATCTGAGTAATTGATATACCAACTCAAATAATTAAAGAACTCATTTAAGGAGTTTCAAGTTATAAGAATTCTTCTGAAATCTTATAATTTAAACCTTTATTATTTCATTTGAGCTCGAAGGGTCTGTCTGTTATGAACTAGGTGCTACGAGCTAGGTCATGTTTATAGAATGCAGTAGCTCGAGCAGCAGCAGGTAATGGTTTCTGTTTCTCAGCAATATTATTCTTTCTCAGATGAGTATGACAAAAAATAGTGTACGTAACTTGTACGGTAACGTATTTACCGCATTCGTATAATAATTCTGCTTACAATCACTAAACAATCATACTTATGCGATAAATTATCGTTACCGGACTTGTTACGTAAAGTACTATTACTTGACAAATGGGAATCAATATGATCGATTATTTTGAACAAGAATGAACAGTTAATAATACTGGTATCAGCTATCCTCCATGGAAGGCAGTGGCAGAGAATTGGAAACACTGATCTCCTATCTTTCTTCACTGTCATTAGAACGTGGGTCTCTCTTTAATCACGTGAGCCTTATTGCAATTTGATTCCCCAGCCTCTGCGCTCAGGGTTTTCCGAACCTTGCAGGGGCTAAGTGGTTTTCCGGTTGGAGAAGCTCTTTCTAAAAAGTAACTCCCCATGATTTTGTAATTGTCATAGCATAATAACTTGTTCCTAAGCTTTGAAAAATAAATTTTCAAATAAATGAATGAATACATGCATGGATTTCGAGTTAAACTTCAACTAAATTTTATAAACTACACATTGTTTCCATTTCACGTTGAAGTAGGCTAGGAGCTCATATTGATCATTTATGCATGATCAATCGATTCATAAAATGATGAATTTTTATTGCTTTTATTATGTATTCCAAAGATGTTGTAATTTTATATTTCTGCCAATAAAACATTTTCATTAATATGAGCTTCAAGCTTACTTCAATGTGAAACGAGAACAATGTGTAGTTTGTAAATGAAATAATGAGAATACTTCCCCTATTTATTTTAGTTATGATCATAATAATTTTTCAAGCTCCACCGATTAGCTCCATAGAGTAACTGCAGTGAATTCGCTTGCCAAGAAAATACTCTGCATGGAGAAAGAAATTCCTCAGTATTTATCCGTATTGTAACTAGGTCTTGTAATATGCTAGTGTAGGGAAATAAAATATAAAAAGGGAGAGATTCAGCCAGAGAGTAACTAGTTCTTGATGCAAGTTGGTACAGCGAGACAGAGAGAGAGAAAGGAACAGAGAGAGACCGTGTGAAAGAGAGAGGAGAGTGATTGATTGGTTTAGAGTTCTTTATTTATGTATGTTACAATATTTTTACTGGCTTACTTGGAGAAAGTGAGAGAGAGTGGAAGAGGAAGAGAGAAAAAGATAGAAAGAAAGAGAGTGACCTGATTGAGTCAGGTGAATACAGAGAGCTAAAAAGAAGAGATTCAGCTACAAATTGTCAAGAGTACTTGATACAAAAATAGATTGAGATATATATATTTTTTTATCATTCCATCTACAATGAGATATTGAGAGGGGAGTTCAGTAGTGAAAGATGATGAATTAAAATTAATATAATGATAAATAATCATATTATTACTAAACGAAAATCCAAATCAAATGCTGTAAATAACCCCGAAGACATCTGCTACTGCAAATATTTACAACAGGGTGAACAGCAAGATGGAAATTCGATGAGCGCTACAATTCAAAAATTATTTGTCAATCGAACCCAGTACCTCCTAATTGGTGGTCAGGAATGCTTACCCTTACACCAAACTGACAATTTCTGGTTCCAATCACCATGATTGAGGGCTGGTTTCCGAGCTCGGGATTTAGCTTGGTCCTAGACTTTAAACAGCTGGAGTCAGAAAATTGGCTTTCCAAAACTGGGCATAGTCGCAGTCATTGGCATAGTCACGTTTGAATTGAATTTCAAAAAACTAGAAAATTGAACACAAAATAAAATAAAGAGGAAATAGTGTAAAGTTTCAGCTATTTTGAATTATTTAGGAATGTCCAATTTCGTCAAGGAAAAACTTTTCCAATTATAGAAATGAGAAAATAAAAACTACGACTACTCTTATGAAAGCTGCTACTATGCCCTGTTTTGGAAAGCCAATTTTCTGACAACAGCTGTTTAAAGTCTAGGACTTAGCTAAATCCTGAGCTCGGAAACCGGCTCCAAGTGGTAGAAAGAACTAACTTAAAAGTCCTAATTCCGCCCAATAAAGAATTTTTACTTTCCTAGCCCTATTACCATAGGTAAGGAAAGTATTGCTCTCCAAAAAAATTTAAGGTACCCTAATTTCATGTTTTCTATACGTTTCAAGGTCCAGTGAAAAAAAACATGATTTTTGGGTGTTGGTCTGTGTGTGTGTGTCTGTGAACACGATAACTCCATTCCTAATTAACCGATTGACTTGAAATTTTAAACTCAAGGTCCTTATACCATGAGGATCCGACAATAAGAAATTAAATTAAATTCCATTCAAAATGGCGGAAAAAATGGCTGATAATGGCTAAAAAACCATGTTTTTCACGGTTTTCTCGAAAACGGCTCTAACGATTTTCTTCAAATTTATACCCTAGATAGCCATTTATAATCCCTATCAACTGACATAAGTCTCATTTCTGGGAAAATTGCGGGAGCTCCGTAATATTCCTGAGAAGAATGAATTTTGTTAAATTCTGTCACGATTTTCTCAAAAATGACGACCGATTTTTTTTCAAATTCACACCCTGTATAGTTATATATAAGCCCTATTAACTTGCATGAGTCTCCTCCCTGAGAAATTAACAGGGGGTCCACTCCATCCTTGAGAAATTTACTTTGTAACCTCCTTCTCGTGCGTGAGGTAGGTAGGTAGAGCAGTTTATCAAAAAGAACACAAGTCGATATTTTATTTGTAGAACAGCCGCTGTTTTGACAACTTTTGAAAAATCCTCAAATTTCATAATTCAAACAAAGGAAAATGTACTCTGAACACAATCACAATAGTATAATCGTAGTTTTAATTATTTAGCCGCCAATCGGCATAATGTTATTCCCTAAAGTATCCTCGTTAATGAGGCTTATAGATCAATGAGCAAGGAAAGTTGAGTGAGTGTACCAACCAGATTTTTTCTTTCTCATTTAATTTTCATTTCTCGGAAAAGGGAGAGATTCAGCTAGAGAGCAACTAGATTTTGCTATAGGTACTTATAGGGTGAGAAATCGCATGAAAGAGAGAATCAGGATGATTGGAAGTGAGAGAGATATAGAGGGAGAGAGAGAGTGAGAGATGAGTGAGAAAGATGCCCCAGTAAAAACAATAGCAAAGACGACTACACAACTAGAGCTCAGACAATATTTCATTGTCAGCAAATAATGGTGCATTTCCACCTTGAACTCGCTTTCTTGGCTCATGGGCCAACAGCGTAGTATTACCAGGGATCATCACTTTTCCCTTGATTCCATTTATTCAGCTTGCTTCAAGCGGCAGACGATTGTATCTCCCAAACAGGTTCGTATCGGGTAAATGACTTTCGGAATGAAGTTTTACTTTCTAATGGAATTGAACCGTGTTATTGGATGGAACCGTGTTATGGGATATAAATGTGTTATGGGGAAGAGAGTTTGTGTTATAGGATAGGATTATGGGTTATGGGAAGAGAATGTTCTATGGAATAGTATACTGTCTGAGTAGTTTAGAAGGTTATATTGTAGTAGTTATAGGTTATACTGTGGTAGAACATAACCGTTGATGAAGGTGAATATTGGGGGACCGAGCTTCGCTCTGGAGTACAAAAGCATAGAAAATTTGTAACGAAAGATTGAATCCATAGTTTATGTTACCTATTCATTTTCTTAATCGTACTTCAATTGAATTGTATGATTAAACAAACTGGAGACATCTAGATGACTTAAACGCATCAGCCAATAAGAGCTTGTTGTGGGTGTGGCCTCGTAGTAGGCAACTGGAGTGTTCTCGCTCCTGATTGATCGACCTTGCATGACGTACTTAGATCTCTCAGCTAACATTGATATTGGCGTTGTAAATACAGAATGGTCTTTTCTCTTGATATTCTTGTGCTTTTCCATTCAAATATCGGGGGATCGAGCTTCGCTCTGGAGTACAAAAGCATAGAACATTTGTAACGAAAGATTGAATTCATAGTATTTTTTTTCAAATTTTCTCAATCGTAAAATTATTTTTACAATTATATGAGGAGGCACATCAGGCTTATGCCCAGAACTGTCTCTTTTCAAATTTATACTACAGTCCAAATCAAAATCTAGCTTAAGCTACTATCACTCATAATAATAACAATTCATTCACACTTCAAAAGACAAACACATCATCAATTACAAATAGATATACTTTGAATTCGATTTAGAATGATATACTATGTTCGCCACAATATTTGTTAATATACTATGTGCTATTCTACACTAACAGCATCTAGTTACTATTTTGAACTTTCTTAAGTAAGCAGGTTTTCTAAAACAAGAGAAATACACAAAAATAAGTTTTTCTTGCTGAAGTTTTCTTCTTGTATGATCAGCTGGATGATCCCACACAGACGACAGACGACAAAATTTCCAGCTGTTTTTCCAAGGACGTATTTATCCTTTTAATGTCCTCCAGTGAGTTATCCAAGGGTTGAGACCTAGTGCAATCGAATTTTCATATCATAAACCCACTTTGTCCAAATTCCGTGAGAATCGTTAGAGCCATTTTCGAGATCCGGCCAAATACAGATATATAAACATCTGAACATCTAAACATATAAACAGGAATTGCTCGTTCAAAGAGCATGGAAAATCTATTACGAAAAAGGAAATTATGATTTATTTATAGTTTTCACAGAAAGGTTCTATGTAATTACAGTGGATTGAGATTAATTCCAAGTGGAATGCAAAAATTTCCCTCACAAAGGCCCGGTTGAACAAAAGCCAGTTTAATTTTAATCTTGGTTAATTTCACGTGAACCAAATCAGAGAAGACCATTTTAGAAAGACGGATTCCTGTAATTTATCAGGATTAAAATTTAACCGGTTTTGTGCAACCGGCACCAAATATCTGTATTGAATGATAGCAATAGTTCAATGTTATTTTTAAATCCTGAAAAAGGACGAAGGAGTGAGTCTATGTTGTTGACCAACGAACTTGACCTGTAAAAGATTCGAAGATTTCGTGTTCAAAATTTGAAGCTGATTGATTAATTCTCTTTAAAGTTCTTGTCGAACATACAAATAGACAGAAAGCGACTTTGTCCTCCAGTAAGTCAAAAGTAAGAGCTTGCTCACTCTCGTTCAATAAACAGAAATTGCTCGTTTGATAGTGTAGGATATTGTGGTAGAATACATTTTGTCTACTTATTCAGCTTAGAACTGTGGTATGGAATATTACAGAGTATAAGTTGTTATAACAGTGCAATAGTATGAATAAAATTTGATTGTATTGCAGCTATATGGTTAAGGGTTGTTCAGATAGGCTAGGACTACACAAAATGAAATTTTATTGTGTTTAGTCCACCACGTCCTCTGTTAACCTAGCGCCGCAGTGCAGGATGGTTTCTTACAGCTTGGCGTTGTTGTCATTCGAGATGGGTGTCTGGCTTGGACGTGTTTCGGCCGCATTGCAGGATGACTGTTAACGGTTGCCGGAAGATCAACAGCTGGATTTTTTTCGTTATTTTTGGTGATAGAGAAATTCTGAATGCAGATTCGTTCTCAGCGACCCCAAGTTTAGCCTAAAGGCTCAGAATGTCAACAATGTTTTTAATAATTAAAAATCATCATGAAAAGTCATTAATATGGTAGTACACCACGTTTCTGGAAACTTTTTACTGGTGACTGGAGTTATTATTGACACACAAAAATAAAAATAGTCGTGAGAAAGAAAACTGCTGATGAACGCGAATAAGACCGTCACTCCATTGTTCTATTGTCTCGGCTGCTTGGCTGAGCCTGGCTGGAAGGATCAAATAACCGACTGGTTTGTTCTTTCGTCTGTCCGCTAGGCGTAACTACGCCGACCATTGCTGGGTGGGAGGTGTTACTGCGGCCGCTCGCATTCCCACCAACGCTGCTATTATTTGCTGTCTCAGCGCCTAGTCCGATTCAGCCAAGCAACCAGCCTGCACTGCGGAGCTAGGTTAATAGTTGAGAGGTTATAGCTATATCCTATCAATAATCACAGGTTTAATAGAAACCAAACAGATATTGTAGTTAATCACACAAATTTATTCCAATACGGTTCGAATTGACACTATATCAGTATTGTAATAGCATTTTAAATAGAAACTAATCCGTTATGTATTCGAAATCGTTCCGATTTGAAACCAAAATGAAATGTAATAACAGGTTAAATAGAAACTAATCCGTTATTTACTCAAAATCGTACCGATTTAACACCAAATTGGTTATAATATCAGGTTGGATACGTTTAAACTACACAGAATTATCGATGAAGTTGATTGCTCAACTCCAATCCAATTATCACGAATGAGAGTTTAGCTTTCCGGTGGAAAGCGGAGGAAATTTGCTTGGAAAGTAGCAGACATAACCAGCTATTGTGAGGTTCACGTTCTAATAGCAGTGTTTGATTAGCAATGGTATTGCTATCCTTGTCTATCATTTAACAAAGCGGATAGCGCTATCTCTTTCTCAATCTGCTCTGTTGCTACAACGTCTTTTAACAATGTAGATTTAATAATCAATTAACAAAATATATCAACTTAATTTCGAAAATTCATTATGAAATTTTTGGAAAATATAACTTCTTGATTGATGAAATATGATTGATTATTTTAAACGAGAATGAACCATTAGTATTAACATCAATAAACCTGTATCAGCTACCGTCAATAGAAGGCTTTGACAAGACAGAGGATCGACAACGTTGTTTTCCCATCTTTGTCCACTGCCAATATAACGTGGACCTCAATATAGTTAATCATACAAATTTACTCCAATACTGATTGAATTAAAACTATAATGGCATGTTGAATTCAATAGAAAGTAAACCGTTATTTATTGAAAATCGTTCCAATTTGACACCAAATTAGTTGTAATAACAGGTAAAATATGTATAACAAACTATAGCCCAGGCAATGAATGCTCAAAAAAGGGTATAGAGGGAAATGCTTGGATGACAATTTTTGACCCTGCAGTTCTGTTTGGGGTAAGGAGGTAAACATATCAAGAGTCCCCACGCCTACCCCATGTGCTAAGGGGGTGGGGGTGGTTTAAAGGCTAAATTTTTTGGTTTCTCGCATAAAACTCAAAAACTATGTATCTTAAGGACTTGACTGTCATATAACAAATTGAAGCTTACATAATCTCCTACAATATTCAATGCACAATTTTTTCATATCTCCTCTAGTTTTCGAGATATCTGCTTTTGAAGGTGTAACATTTTTGAAAAAAAAACATGTTTGCCACCAATTTTTTTCTATTTTTGCTGTCATAGATTTTTAAAAATTCATGGGAAAAATCCATGTTGATCATGAGCTTTTAAAGCATTGAATTCTCTTCAATTTGATGTATTATTTCACACTTTTACGAATTTCCCTACACTTTTTGCAGCAGGTTTAGTGTTGAGTGTGAAATCTCCATTTTTGCAACAATAGACCAATTGACAAAGGGATTTGGAGGGAATGTTTTAAACGAAATTTTTGACTTCACAGCTCTATTGAGACTAATTGGGAGGAGAACATATCAAAAGTCCCCATTCCTAACTCATGTGCTAAGGGGATGAAGGTGGTTTAAAAGTTGCATTTTTCAGCGTTTTGCTCCCACGCTCATATCGTGAGAACAATGCATTCAACCGACATAACTAATAATTCAAAAATGAAGCTTGATAAATTCTCTACACTTTTTGTTTTGTGGAATTTTGGGTTATCCCCAACAGTTCCTGAGATATTCGCTCTTGAAGGTGTGTAATTGTTAAAATAACAGGTTTTTATCCAATGTTTTGCTCTTTCAGGGCTTATAGCTCTCCAACAATGCATCATAGAAACTAATGCTTATCGTAGTTTTGTAGAGCATTGAATTCTCTTTGAAATTATGTATTATTCCACTTCATTGAGAATGAACAGTAGTTAATATCACATTAATAAACCTGTATCAGCTACCATCTATATCTTTGACAAGACAGAGGATTGGCAACGTTTTTCTCCTATATTTCTCCACTGCCATTATAACGTGGACCTCACTATACACCGGATTATTACTGAAGTTGATTACCCAACTCCGACACTCCAATTATCTCGAATCAAAGTTTAGCTTTCCTGTGAAAAGCGGATGAGATTTGCTTGGAAAATCGCACTCGTAGCCGACTGACAATGAGCGCATTCCATTAATAAATAAGTTGGAAGCCTTGACGCCATCTTGGCTCACGGCAGAATGTCAGTATTCCTCATAAACAAAGTTGCAGCTTCCAATTTAACCTTCACTGACAGTTTGAAATAGTGATGCAATGCACTGCTGCCACCAAAACTTCATCGGAATCGATAAACTTTCCCCACAAGTCTGGAGTTCTACTGTAGCGTCTGCTGTCTTCCCGTCTTCCAATTTGATGTTTAATTTCAGTGGTGCAGACTGTTTGCAACAAATTGGAGCGAGAATATCCAGGAATTGGCTACTGCTGAACTAATTATAAAGTGAAAACACAAATTGAAAATATTGTCAACCACTTATAATATAATATTAAACTGGTTTCGTTCCTTCATCAGCCACATCTTCAGCTGTTTACAACAGACTTACTGACTGTTGTAAACAAACAGCTGAAGATGTGGTTGTTGAAGCCACAAAACCATGTTTAATATTATCTATACCAAGGTATTCCAGATACCTTGATCTACCCTATATTATCAAACGAGCAACTTCTGTTTATATGTTCAGATGTTCAGATGTTTATATGTTTGTATTTCACCGGATCTCGAAAACAGCTCTAACGATTCTCACGAAATTCAGAACATAGTAGGTTTATAATATAAAGATTCGATTGCACTAGGTCTCATCCCTGGGAAAACTTGATGAAGGACATTTAAAGGATAATTATTATTCATCATTGGAAAAACAGCTGATTATAATTATTTCGTCGCCTGTTGGTGATGGAAGTGAGTGAGCGAGTTCATGTGTGTGGGACTGTGTAAAATTATGACTCAGCTGTTGAACTTTTGTAATCATACAATCAAGTACTTAGTGCCGGTTGCAAAAAGTCAGGTTATTTTCAATCCTGATTGATAATTCTAGTAGATACATCTTTTTGAAATGATCTTCTCTGATTTGGTTCACGTGAAGTTAATCAGGATTAGAATTTAACCGGCTTTTGTGCAACTGGGCCTTTGTGAGGGGGATTTTTGCATTCCTCTTAGAATCAATCTCAATTTACTGTGATTATATAGAACATTTCTATATGAATGCTATTATAATTTCTTCTTTTGTAATAAATTTTTGATGCGTTTGTACTCCAGAGCGGAGCTCGGTCCCCGATATCTATTTTATAATATTTAACCTGGTTTTACTGACAGAAAGTTGTAAACAAACAGCTAAAGATTTGGCTGATGAAGCCACGAAATCAGGTTTAATATTATATAAGTAGCAGGAAACCCGTGCTCTGCAAGGGTCTATTTTGAAACTTGACAAACAGACAACTTGACGTAATGAAATCATGGAGAATTTAAAATATGCCTACAACCATCCTCGGTTAATGAAGAATCTATATGCAAAAATTCAAGTTAATCAGTCCAGTAGTTCAGACGTGATGATGAGTCGAACATAATTCAAACCCCGTACTTGTATGAGCTGCTTCTTTCCTATATTATGATATAGATAGACAATCTTAGATCTCTTTTTGGCATCACCCTCATCGACAACAAAATTTGTTTACACAGTCCACCAAATTGGGATATTCCAATCAAGATTTGACTATTTGGTGCTCTAATCTTCACTATAGCGGCTAATCTCTTCTATAATAAAGGAAGAACGTGCTTATACACGTACGGGATAGGAAATTCACGAATGGCGCATCATCACGTCTCAACTTCTCAACTTATTAACTTGGAATTTTTCATATAGATTCTTGATTCACAGAGGATGATTATAGGTATATTTTAAAATTCTTCAAGATTTCATTATGTTTGAGTCAAGTTCTCTGTTTGTCAAGTTATTAATTGAACCCTCGCGGAGCACGGGTTACCTACCAGTGTTTATCATTATGTGGTTCAAAATATCAATTTCAGAAGCAATACAGAATCCTCAGATTCAGATATTCACCAGTTCAAAACATTTATCACTTACATAATTTCAATCGATTGATAACTCAAGTCATCAATGACTTGTTATCCAGTGTAGTCAATTCATTGTAACTCCATTGATTTTTTCAGTTTCAGTCACTCATAAATATTCCAAATACATTGATGAAAGTGTCCTATATATCACCCCAGACTTTTAATCAGGGAAATGAAACAACTCTTCAGTTCCAGACTCTAAACTGATCAATGATTATGCATAAATGAAAAATGTAAAATATGAAATATTTGTGATTGTGGAAATGTCTGTAAAACTATGGCACAATGACGAAGTCCATGTATTCATGTGAATATTCTATGACCAATAAAATTCTTTTCTATACACATGAAAAATTTCGATTTCAACTGTGGGGTTATCTGGCTTGAGATGATCCCTGCATGTTAGCATACGTGGCCACAGAATATCCGTTTAAAAATGGAAATCTTTCCAATAGTTTCGGCGGAGTGTAACTGATTAATGGTGTAAGAATGCTCTCGTTTGTGGCCGAACAGTTGAAATAATCCAGCTGACGTATAGAGATCGATTGCTCTCGTAAATTCACTTCAATATTGTTGTGTTGTTGGATTACTGGATCTAGTTGATCTCTCTCTCTCCCTTCTTGATCACTATGTCCCTTTACCTATCCCTCTCACACTATTTTCTCTTTCTCTCTCTCTCTTTATTGGTAGGGAGTTAGTGAGAAGGATACTTCGAATATTCTTTCCGAAGAATGGACATTGATATGTCCAAAGCTCCGCCAATTTATGTAGAAGCATAACAATATTATCTTTAGATTTTACAAATTGATTTTTTCGTATCATAATATACAGTTCAATAATTATTATCTTACTCTATATTATGTAAACTCATCTATAACTTTGCTGTATTGTAAGCTATTGTACATAAGTGTATAAGCCAGTATATATTGTAATCTACATAAATAAAGTACTCAATCAATCAATCAATCTCTCTCTCTCTCTCTTATACTCCTCCTTCTCCCTTGATCACTATGTCTCTTTATCTTTTCCTCTCACTTGCTCACTCCCTCTCTCTCTCTCTTATACTGACAGAACAAGATGAATTTCACCAGTCGAGAAACTGGGGAGAAATGTAATTAAGGGATCAGAATAAATGAAACTAAGCCGGTCTGGCATGGCAGAGCATTGCACGCCATTAAATCACCGGGGAGTGAGAGATGAAACTAGTGTAGGAGGAGGAGGAGGGAGACAGAGAGAGAGAGTTTGAGAGAGAAGGGAAAGAAGGGAAAGAAGGGAGAGAGAAAGATAAAAGGAGAGGTAGAGTGGATGCAGTCTGAGAAGAGAAAAAGTGATGAGAGAGGTGGAGAATTTGAACAGAATGAATGCGTGAGAGTAAAAGCGAAAGAGAGTGTTGAGAGTGAAAGAGTGTTAGATCAGATTAGATAAGAGTTCTTTATTTAGTAATGTTTGAGTTTCATTAGAACGTTCAATTTAAAAGTATCATTTTTCATTTAATTTTAGCGTTGTCAGTTTCTTACATGGAATGACCTTTGGTCGATACTAGTCTATGAAATATTTCACAAGTTGTTAATTGTTTTCATTTGAATCAATTAGCCCATGTAAGCGAAGTGATCTCTTTATCTATGTATGTTACATATTTATTTACCGCTTATACACTAATTCACATTAGATGACGGTAATGCTAATATTATTCAACGAGTTCCACAAAATATAAAAAATTGATCAATGAGAATAAAGTTTAAATGAAAGCGATTAGCCTGGCTGCTCAGGTCTGGTGTCTGAGTTTTCAGGTCGCACCTGATCAATATATTTTGAGGGCCGCTGACATGACCTAAGAACTATTTTTAGGCAGCCGGGACCGACGATTTAACGTGTTCATCCGAACACGGCAGTAGCCCGAGAAAATACCTTATGAATGATCAAGAATGAGAGCCTGAAATAAACTTCAGTGTTTGGTCGACAATCTCAAATTTTTAGAGCCGGTTCCGAGCTCGGGATTCAGCTAAGTCCTAGACTTTAAACAGCTGGAGTCGTCAGAAATCGCATTCCGAAACGGGGCCTAGTCGCAGTCCACTTTAAAACTAGTAGTTCTGTGAACAGTAGACCTCACGCAGTATTCATCCACAAGTACCTGATTGAAACTATAGACCTTATATATCATGGAAATACAGCAATAGTCTGGCTTCTCCACACATCTGTGTAATCACTTGTCAGCTGATTAAAGATGAATAATTATATAGTCTGATTTTTACTCTAATATTGGCGTATGAAGGAGCTCCTTTCCCTTCTATATCATCCTTGAAATGCGAAATTTCCAAAACGTCGACGCGAAATTAAAAAATCTGGTGGGTACACTCACACAACTTTCCTTGCTCATATTTGAATCTACGATCAGACTTCTGTCAGTATATGTGTATATATAATTGTTTTCAGAGTACTTTTTCTTTGTGTGAATTGTAAAATTCGATTTTTTTATTTTCAGGCGTCATTTTTTTTAAAGTCGTCAAACAGTTGCTCTACAGATGAAATATCTCGACTATGTGTTCTTTTTATGACTGGCTACCTACCTACCTCATGCACGAGAAGGAGGTTACTAGTCCATTTCCCAAGGATGGGGTGGACCCTCCATTGGTTTCCCAGAGAGGAGACTTATGCCAGTTGATAGAGCTGATAAATAACTATACAGAGTATGAATTTGAAAAAAATCGGTCAAGTTATTTTTGAGAAAATCGTGAAAAACATGGTTTTTTAGCAATCATCCGCCATTTTTCTCAAGAATATTACGGAGCTCCAGCAATTTTCCCAGAAAAAACTCATGTCATTTTGATAGGGCTTATGAATAGCTATCCATGGTATGAATTTGAAGGAAATCGTTAGAGCCGTTTCGAAAAAACCGTGAAAAACATGGTTTTTTTGTATTATCCGCCCTTTTTTCCGCCATCTTGGATTGAATTTATTGAATTTCTTATTGTCGGATCCTCAAGGTATAAGGACCTCAAGTTTAAATTTCAAGTCAATCGGTTAATTAGGAATGGAGTTATCGTGTTCACAGACTACACACATACACACACACACACACATACACACACACAGACACACCCAAAAATCATGTTTTGGACTCAAGGGACCTTGAAACGTATAGAAAACATGAAATTAGGGTACCTTAAATTTTTTTGGAAAGCAATACTTTCCTTACCTATGGTAATAGGGCGGAAAGTAAAAAGGATATACCTGTCAAATTTCATGAAAAGCAATTACCGCGTTTCGCCGTAAATGCGCAACATATAAACATTTAATCATTCGAACAATTAAACATTTAAACATTCATACATTTAACATTAAGAGAAATGCCAAACCGTCGACTTGAATCTTAGACCTCCTTCGCTCGGTCATTAAATTCGAAAATTGAATACAAAATAAAGAGGAAATAGTATGGAATTTCAGCTATTTTGAATCATTAAGGAATGTTTCATTCCGTCAAAGAGAAACGTTCCCAATTTATTAAAGGAATGAGAAATAAATATTATCATGAAACTGCGACTACGCCCCGTTTCGGAAAGCCAATTTTCTGACTCCAGCTGTTTAAAGTCTAGAACTTAAGCTGAATCCAGATCTCGGAAATCGGCGCTTAGAGAGAATGTGAGTTAACACACACACATTGATTTTGTCTGTACATATTTGCCATCCTAAATTCTATTGGATTGAACAGATGGTTTCAACAGATGATGTGTGTCAAGTTCCGTATAATCTTATAGAATTCATAAGGACGGCAAAATATCGTACAAACAAAAATCTATGGGATTTAGTAGAGGAGAAATGAGTAATGAAAGCGTTCAGCTGTTTTAGGACGTTCCACAACAAACTGACTCATCAACTCTCTCTTTCTCTCTCTCACTCTCCTCATCTACTTTTCTCACTCGCTCCATCTTCCTCTCACTGAAGCTCGCCCTCACTCTCTCTCTCTCTCTCTGAAACCTCTCATCAACGTCATTCAACCTTTGTTAGATGAGAGGAAGGGAAGGGTAGAAATAACTCACCCCAACTCCCCCAAAGGACCGTACAAACATTGTTGCACTATATATATATTATATAGAGCTCCACTATTTGTCATCTAGCAAGTATAGATATAGCACGAGAACGTCTATGTCGGAACTGATCTAATATAAACCTAGAGATCCGTTCTGATATTGAATCAAGATCTAAATCTGAGTTATAATCTCCAGGGAGACTAGAAGGAGAGAGAAAGAGTCAGAGAGAGAGTGTGTGAGAGAGATAGATGATAGATAGTGAGAGATTCAGATTCAGATTTTATTCATGTGTTTAACAAAACATAATTCAACTTACGTTCTAGCGTTAAAAATGAATACAGTAGCGATGAAATGACATGGTGAATCATATTAAACTAATGAGTTCTACAATAATATTGAGCAAGAAAAATGATGAAAAATGCAAAAGTTAAGGTACTACTGTAATGTTTTCACATGAACGGTGAAGTTTGAACCTTGAGAAGTCCATTCTCAGAGAGGGTATCAAGGATACCCCCTCCCTCCAGCACTTAACCGTAAAGAGAGAGAGGACAGGTGAGAGATAGTGAAAGAGAGAGAGAGGGACAGAAATGTCATACTGTTCGTTCTAGATGTTGGAATTGGTAGAAATGCGGCAGAATATTCATATGTGGATAAATTTATTCCGTTCAAATCTAGCCTATTCCAAAACGTGTATAGCGTAGTGTTCTGCTATCTGCTTTGTCGAATGATAGACAAGGATAGCAATACCAATTCTCATCAAATACTGCCATTATAACGTGGACCTGACTATAATCCTAAATTAGTTTATCATCCGGTAAATAGTGTTTGATTAGCAATGGTATTGCTATCCTTGTCCATCATTCAACAAAGCGGATATCGCTATCTCTTTATCGCTTTGTACTGTTGCCAGATTGCTTTCAAGTAGAATTAATAATTAATAAACAAAATATTTAATCTTGATTATGAAAATTCATTATGAAATCATTGAAAAATAAAATTTCTCGCTTAATAAAATATAATAGATTATTCTCAACGAGGATGAACAGTTGATGGTACATCAATAAACCTGTATCAGATACTGTCTATAGAAGGCATTGACAAGACAGAGAATCGGCAACGTTGTTCTCCTATCTTCCTACACTGCCATTATAACGTGGACCTCACTATACCAACACCAATACTTATCAAATACTGCCATTATAACGTAGATAGCGCTATCTCTTTCTGCTTTCATCTATTGCCAGAAGTCTTTGAACAAAATAGTATATTTCGCACCAAGAGCAGAAAATGAGATTTTTCCGGCTCGAAATCGGTTTTCAAGTCCGAGGCCATAGGCAGAGGACTAGAAAAGATTGAGAGCCGGAAAAAACATTTTTGCCCGTGTTGCGACGCTATTTTCCGCCACACAGAAAAATAAACAATATATTTATATATATGGAATAATTGTTATTAAGCACTTCCGAAAGCAAAAGTGGAAGGTCATAGCTCTAGCAAAATCTGAGAGGTAATCTGAATATCAGGAAATTGTCCAAGTATTTTTATTTTCATTCTGATTTGTCTAAATAACCTAAACGATCATGTTCAATTATGTGGAGGTTGAGTTTATACTTTTTTATTCTTTCAAATGACAAAAAATGATATTATTATAGATGTTTCAATTATTGAATAATAAACTCAAATAATGGAAGATTTTTGATCAGCTGTTTTAGCACACTTGAATTTAGCGGTCGGGAAGGGTACTCTTTCCGGCCTTGGCCGGAAAGAAACATGTTCTGACGTCAGACGAGAGTCGTCTGCTAACAATGTGTTTCAGATCTACGTAGGGACTGGAAAACAGCTGCTTTCTGTGCAGTGTGGTGAAAACGTATTTTGCGTAGTACCGTAATTATTGCTTAGAACCAAATTAGTTAAAAATTAAACTGTATAAAGTACAAAACCGTCCGAGTTTATCTTCCGGCTGGGAAGCCTTTAATCCAATTATAGAGATGGAAAAGAGACAATCTCGCTGGAATGGAAGTATGTCACGCCAACCGGTGATTGTTTGTTTGATACAATTTCAGATCGGACGGAAACAGACAGTTAAAGTGTGGTCCACGTTATAATGGCAGTGGAGAAAGATAGGGGAACAACGTTGCCGATCCTCTGTCTTGTCAATGCCTCCTATAGACGATAGCTGATACAGGTTTATTGATGTAATATTAACTGTTCATTCTAGTTTAGATAATCAATTATATTTTATTAAGAGAGAAACTATATTTATAAATTATCTCATAATAAAATCTCATGATCAAGATTGAATATTTTGTCAATTAATTATCAATTCTACATTGTTAAAAGACGATCTGGCAACAGAGCAAAGCGAGAAAGAGATAGCAATACCTTCTTTTTTGAATCCTATTATATTAAGCGTATATATGTTTCATTTTTATATATTGGTCATTGGTTATATGGTTATATGGTTATTCATGTTCAACGGATCTCGAAAACGGCTCTAACGATTTCACTAAATTTGGAATATAGTAGGTTGTGATATAAAAATTCGATTGCACTAGGTCTCATCCCTGGGAAAACTCGCTTTAGGACATGAAGAGGATAATTCATCTTTGGAAAAACAGATGATAATTTCGTCGTCTCTCGATAACAGAAGATGCGTGTGCCTATGTGGGAGAGAGACAGAATTATTTCCAGCTGTGTAATCTGGTGTGGTGCACTCACACAACTTTCCTTGCCGTTATGAGAATTGATCACCTGACGCTAGTGTTCTCGCGCATCTCAAGTCTATTTATAAACAAAGATCTGAGCCAGCTGGTGACAGGATGATAACTATGGAGACATACGAGGTCTGCTATCTCTCCATAGTGGATCATTTAATAGAATCAACAGTTGCCAACAGTTAGTAATTGGCTAATCACATTTTCTTGAATTTCGAGCTTATTTTCAATCTTAGGTGAAAATGTAGCGAGACATTAATTGTAGAGATTTCCATGCTCAATCTTTTCCAATTGAAATTTTTGTTTAAATCGTATCTGAAGCCTGATAATTGAGAATCTAAAATCAAACTTTGTATAGATGGGCGGAGCTCCTGAAATTTTTACAGGTATGGGACTTATGGCAGTTGATAGAGTTATCAATAACTATTTTAGGTATGAATTTCATCGAAATCGTTTTTGAGAAAATCGCGAAAAACCATGTTTTTGACAACATTTTTTCTTTCTAGCCGCCATCTTGAATTGCATTTTATCGAAATTGTTCGTGTTGGATCCTTGTACGTAAGGTCCTTAGTTCCAAATTTCAAGTCATTCCGTTATTGGGAGATGAGATATCGTGTACACAGACGCACATACACTCATACACACACCACACACATACATACCAATACCCAAAACCACTTTTTGGACTCAGGGGACCTTGAAACGCATAGAAATTTAGAAATTGGGGTACCTTAATTTTTTTCGGAAAGCAATACTTTCCTTACCTATGGTGATAGGGTAGGGTGATAGGGTGATAAGCAAGAAATGTTATCGAGCTCGACAATTAAGATAATCTGATTTGTCGGCATGATATGATAATGCTCCTGAACTAGAGTATATCATCATTTTCAAAATTGATCATCATTTGACAATTTTAAGTGATTAGTGAGTGTTATTTTGTTATTCAATTTGTTGTAAATAGTCTAAATTAGAACTTTTTTGTTTTCAAATGTAACCAATTTTGTAACCAAATTGTAAATGTATCCAATTTTGTTTTAACCAAATTAGTTAAAACTGTATAAAGCTACAAAACCGTCCGAGTTTATCCTTCCGGCTGGGAAGCCTTTAATCCCAATTACAGAGATGGAAAAGAGACAATCTCGCTGGAATGGAAGTATGTCACGCCAACCGGTGATTGTTTGTTTGATACAATTTCAGATCGGACGGAAACAGACAGTTAAAGTGAGGTCCACGTTATAATGGCAGTGGAGAAAGATAGGGGAACAACGTTGCCGATCCTCTGTCTTGTCAATGCCACCTATAGACGGTAGCTGATACAAGTTCATTGATGTAATATTAACTGTTCATTCTGGTTTAGAATAATCAATTATATCTTATTCAGCTAAAAAATATATTTTTCAATAATTTCATCATTAATTTTGATAATTATAGATGGAATATTCTGTTAATTATTATTTCTACATTGTTAAAAGACGATCTGGCAATAGAGCAAAGCGAGAATGAGATAGCGATACCTGCTTTTTTGAATCCTATTATATTAAGCGAGTAATTTCTGTATATCTGTTTATATTTTTTTTATCTGGTTATATTGTTATTTATGTTCAACGGATCTCGATAACGGCTCTAACGATTTCCACTAAATTTGGAATATAGTAGGTTTGAGATATAGAAATTCGATTGTACTAGGTCTCATCCCTGGGAAAACTCGCTGTAGGACATGAAAAGGATAATTCATCCTTGGAAAAACAGATGATAATTTCGTCGTCTCTCGATAACAAAAGATGCGTGTGCCTGTGTGGGAGAGAGACAGAATTATTTCCAGCTGTGTAATCATAATAAATCAGCGAGAAACGTTATCGAGCTCGACAATCTAATCGAAGATTAACATAATCTGATTTGTTGGCATGACATTATAATGCTCCTAAACTACAGTACCTATATCATAATTTTCAAAGTTGATCATCATTTGACAATTTCAAGTGATTAGTGAGTGTTATTTTGTTATTCAATTAGGTTTGTAAGAATAATCTAAATTAGAACTTTTTTGTTTTCAAATGTTTGAACAGAAAATTGAACCTGAATTCAAGTGTATGGAACATAATCTACTTTCTGGACTATGTATAGTGTATAAATCAAAATTCAAGAAGAAACAGTTTTGGGCTGTGCCTGTTAGTCCTTCCCCAATGATTTTAAAGAATTGTGTTCGGTTTATCAAAAGTCAATAAATGAATAACGAGCGAAGCTCGGTGCCTCGATATTAAGAGACAAGGATAGCAGTTGCTAATCAAACACTGCCATTATAACGTGGACCTCACTATAGCAGCGTTTACACCAAAGTTATTAACAAATTGTTTATTTTTCCGCCCTCATAGATTCAATTAGATTTAACGGATCTCGACAAATACATATGTTCATCATGTGTATGATAAGTTATATTCAATCTAATAGAAACTATAAGGGCGGAAAAATAGACATTTTGTTAATAACTTTGGTGAAGCTTCATGAACAGTTAATATTACATCAATAAACCTGTATCAGCTACCGCCCATAGAAGACATTGACAAGACAGAGGATCGGCAACGTTGTTATCCTATCTTTCTCCACTGCTATTACAATAGCATTGATTTCTTGACTGGTTATCCACTGCCATTAAAACGTGGACCTTACTATAGTATCAAGTATAATATACGTCACATTATTGATAGATTACAAGTCACCAGGAAGCCACAAATCTCAAGAAAAGTACGAAATGCCAATTCAAACACGATTTTCTAATAAAGTAAGTTCAAAAGCAACATGTCACAAGAGTCCGGGAACTTGTCACCAGAACTTTCCCGAAAATGTGAAATTCCCTGGAGAAATTTTGTTGCTTCCCACACAATTTTCCGACGCTGGAAAAGTCGTTGGGCCTAACCATGGTAAAGTAACTGGATTCTTGTATCTCCTTCACTTCTTCTAAAATTGGTTTATCTTTTCAAAGTCAGTAGCTTTTTTTCTTCCACTTTTGGGCTGCTTCTTCCAGTCCTTCTCGTACTGAAGCTCGTTCAGTGAGTCTTCTTGTAGCTCTAAAGACCATAGTGAGGTCTACGTTACTAGCAGTTCTGTGAACAGTAGACCTTGCGCTCAGTAAGTTAAATTGACCTGTTATGTTTTCTCAATAAATAATTTATCAATTCAAAATGTCTAGAAAAAATCCTAAATAAAGGACCTAAATATCCTACCGTGACGTTTCGTCCCGGAATGTGAGTGTGAGCGCTGTTATCAGGTCTGGCTGCAACTGTCTACAACGTTGATGGAAAGATACATTTTCAAGATTACTGTTTTTGAACGGGTAGTATTATAGTCAACTGTCTACTAACGTTGATGGAAAAATACATTTTCATGAGATGCTCGATGTTTTTGAACGGATAGTATTATAGTCCACTAAACAGCTGATTTATGATGAATAATTCTATTGTTTGATTTTTACTCTAATATTGGCGTATGAAGGAGGCTCCTTTTTCCTTTCATATTATCCTTGAAACGCAAAATTTCCAATAACCTTGTATATACGTCGACGCGCAATTTAAAAATGAACATACCTGTCAAATTTCATGAAAATCTATTACCGCGTTTCGCCGTAAATGCGCAACATATGAACATTTAAACATTAAGAGAAATGCCAAACCGTCGACTTGAATCTTAGACCTCACTTCACTCGGTCAATAATGGCAGTAAAAAGTAAATTCGTATGGCTTTTGTTGGTGGGGAGTCCCTTGCGGGAAGGTCCCACCACCTGTATATATAATGGGCCTTACGACTGCCGGGACCGACAGTTTAACGTGCTTATCCGATAACACGGGAGTGATCTGGTTAAAAAACTTTTGGCTATGAGAGAGTTTGAACCCGGGATCTCTATGCTGCTTAGCAAGGATAGCACTCTATCCACTAGACCACGGATCACTCCATAATGGCAGTGATTGATTAGCAATTGTATTGCTATCCTTGTCTACCTTTCAACTGAGCGGATAGCGCTATCTCTTACTCGCTTTGCTCTGTTGCCAGATCGTCTTTTAACAATGTAGAATTAGTAATTCACTAAAAAATATTTCACCTTAATTATGAAAATTCATTAATAAATTATTGAAAAATATAATTTCTTGCTTAATAAATTCTATTATTGATCATTTTGAACGAGAATTACCAGTTAACATCACATCAATGTATCAGCTACCGTCTATAGAAGGCATTGACACGACATAGGATCGGCAACGTTCTTCTCCTATCTTTCTTCACTGCCATTATAACGTGGACCTCACCATAGGTGTTGAAACATTTTTGTAGCTTTAAAATAAATTCGAGATATTTGTAGACAATATTCTATAGTGAGGTCCACGTTATAATGGCAGTGGAGAAAGATAGCAGAACAACGTTGCCGGTCCTCTGTTTTGTCAATGCCTTCTATGGAGGGGGTAGCTGATACAGGTTTATTGATGTGCTAGTAGTTCTGTGAACAGTAGACCTCACGCAGTATTCTCATCCACAAGTACCTGATTGAAACTATGGACCTTATGGAAATACAGCAATAGACTGGCTTCTCCACACATCTGTGTAATCACTTGTCAGCTGATTTATGATGGATAATTCTATAGTCTGATTTTAACTCTAATATTGGCGTATGAAGGAGGCTCCTTTTTCCTTTTATATTATCCTTGAAATTCAAAATTCCCAAACATTCAAGCCTTCTATAGACGATAGCCGATACAGGTTTATTGATGTAATATCAACAGTTCATTCTCGTTTAAAATGATCAGCTATATTTTAATTAAGCAATACCATAGAGAAACAATAGCATAAGTAGATATCCCATGGTATAGGGCGTTTATGTCGCAACTTTTACTGTTATCTCAAGCTGATAGTTCATGTAATTCTTTCCCGTGAAGCTGTGTGATCCGGGTAGTCTCTCATATTGTGCCGTTCATACACTCTCACCCCAACAAAACAATAAAATTCGACAATAATCAACAGTAATCGGCTTGAGATAACAGTAAAAGTTGCGACATAAACGCCCTATACCATGGGATAACTACTTATGCTATTGTTTCTCCATGGTAATACATTATATTTTCAATAATTTCATAATGAATTTACACAATAATTATTGATATGAAATATTTTGTTAATTATCAATTATACATTGTTAAAAGACGATCTGGCAACAGAGCAAAACGAGAAAGAGGTAGCGCTATTCGCTTTGTTGAATAAAAGACAAGGATAGTAAATAGTAATACCATTGTTAATCAAACACAGCCATTATAACGTGGACCTCACCATAGGATGTTATGTTTGAAGGGACAGATTCAAGGATCCAACAGTTCAAAGAACCGTACACAAAAATCCTTCAATGATCTTCTTATAGGATGGTGAACTATGCTTACTTCTCTTCTCTGCTTTTCAGAGCTAGAAAAAGATAACGCTATCTGTTTTGACAAATGATAAACAAGGATAGCAACACAAATGTCCATCAAATACTGCCATTATTACGTGGATTCGACTATAGTAACTATTATGAATTTCAAGAAGAAAGTATTCGAAACCAAATATGAAACGGTAAGCACATCTTAAGTATTATTTTATTAGATCTTCTTTGTTGAATAAAAAACAAGGATAGCAATACCATTGCTAATCAAATACTGTCATTATTACATGGGCCTCACTTCAGTGTTTTATTATAAGAGCTGAGAAAATTTTTGAAATATAGTGAAAGTGTTCTAGACTAAACTCTCACCTGCGCGTCAGGAGCTATAAGTGTGCCTTGTTGTTCCAGTGTGGGGTACTCTAGACAGAGAGAGAAATAGACAGCGAGATCTAGGAATAGATCACTCTAGACAGAGACAGAAAAAGACAGCGAGATCTAGGAATAGAGCTAGATCACTCTAGGCGAGCACAGACATCCGAACGGCCGGCAGTCGCTCTTTGCACTGACTGACGTTCGAACTGTAGCCGAGCGGAGGCGGTATTTGGGGGGCCGGTACCCCCTGGGGGGCGGTACAATCGATAGACGACAGTGCTGCCTCCCTATGATTGCGGCCCCCGCAGTGTGACTGCCTCCGGAGGCGTGAGTAGACGCACACGTTGTGTCGTGTGTCGTAATGAATCCGAATCTGCATGTTGACTCTGAGTCTTGAATCTTGAATTAGTCTTGAATCAGCATTTTGACTCTGAGTCTTGAATCTTGAATCAGTCTTGAATTAACATTTTGACTCTGAGTCTTGAATCTTGAATCAGTCTTGAATCTTGAATCAGTCTAAAATCTTGACTCAGTCTTGATGAATCTTTGTAGACTCTAAGTGCCGGTTGCACAAGATCCGGTTAAATTCTAACCGTGATTAATTCCACGAGAACCAAGCAGAGAAGCAGTCTTCTATAAAAGAAAATAAATTTGCTCTTGAATCGACAGACCATCGAATTCATTATATCAAATCTATACTCTATGATTTATATATATCACGATCAATTTCTAACCGTGATCAATTCTACGAGAACCAAGCCGATCTTCTGTTTTGTCAATGCCTTCTATAGACGGTAGCTGATACAGGTTTATTGATGTAATAGTAACTGTTCATTCTCGTTTGAAATAATCAATTATATTTTACTAAGCGAGAATGATTTTTTTTCAATAGTTTCAAAATGAACTTCCATGATTGAGATGTAATATTTTATTAATTGATTATTAATTTTACATTTTTAAGAGACGATATGGCAACAGAACAACGTGAGGAAGAGATAGCGCTATCTGCTTTGTTGAATGATAGACAAGAATAGCAATACCATTGCTAATCAAACACTGTCATTATAACTTGGCCTCACTGTAGTATGTTATGTTTGAAGGGACGGATTCAATGATCCAAAGATTCAAAGAACCGTACACAAAAACCTTTCAAAGATCTTTCTTCTTCTTAGAGAATAGTGAACTATGTTTACTAAATTGTTGTTCGCTTTCCGGAGCTAGAAAAGAATAGCGCTATCTGTTTTGTCAAATGATAGACAAGGATAGCAACACAAATGTCAATTAAATACTGCCATTATAACATGGATCTGACTATAGTAATTATTATGAATTTCAAGGAGAAGGTATTCGAAAAAAATATGAAACAGTAAGCAAATCTTAAGCATTATTTTATTAACATCCACCAAATCATTTTCCAACATAACATCAAAACTTCATAACATTTTGAAACATTAAAATCTATTCTGGGCCGGTTTTTGAGCTCGTGATTTAGCTAATATAAGTTCTAGACTTTGAACAGCTAGAGTCAGGAAATTTTCTTTCCGACAATCGGCTTGTAGTCGCCGTTTTTATGTTAATCTTTATTCTCTTGAATATCCATATTAATTAAAACTTTTACAATATTTCCATTTATAAATAAATCCTTAGTTCGATTAATGAAATTAACGTTTTGGTAGAGAATTAGTGGGAAGGATATTTTGAATATTCTTTCCGAATAATGCCATTGATATGACCAAAGCTCCGCCAATTTATGTAGATGCTTAACAATATTATCTATAGTTATTAAAAATTGCTTTTTCCTCCACCTACTATCAAAAGTCTCATTTTACACCCTGGAATCGAATACTAAAGTACTACTTTTCCTCCCATGGGACTAAAAATAATTCCCAGCGGGAAAAGTGATCACTTTTACTCCCAAGGGAGTAAAAATAAACCCATAAGATTAACATGGGAAGAAGTCGACAACGCCGCGATTGAAGAATGAGGAATGTGGCAACACTGTCGTGGTCGGTAGAGGAAAAGTAAAAGAGCTCTATTTCGATCTTTGGAATATTTTAGCTCTAGGAATAAGTAGCTCTATTTCGATTGTTAGGTTATGTTCAACCGTTGGTGGATATGAAAAAGTACACACCTCTAATTAGCGCGTTGTGTGGTTGCACCTCTGCTCACTATAGCAGCCACAGCAGTCACTGTTACCATATTGTCTCGCATATTGTCTGAAGATGTAGTAAAATTATTCATTGTTATAGGTATTGGTGTAGGTGGAGGAAAAATGTTGTGTGCATCACGGGACTAAAGTACTTATTCTCCCTCAGGGAAATTGTCGCCCTCGGCTACGCCATCGGGCGACAACAGTTTCCCTCAGGGAGAAAAAGTTGCACTTTAGTCCCTAGATGCACAAATAACTATTTTCACATCATATACAGTTCAAAAATTATTTTCTTAGTCTATATTATGTAAATTCATCTATACTTTTGCTGTATTTTAAGCTATTGTATATAAGTGTATAAGCCAGTATATATTGTAATGTACATAAATGAAGTATTCAATCAATCAATTCCTATGAGTGGAACGTTTTTACTTTCCTTGCCCTATTACCATAGGTAAGGAAAGTATTGCTTTCCGAAAAAATTGAGGTATCCCAATTTCTATATTTCTATACGTTTCAATGTGTTCTGAGTCCAAAAAAGTGGTTTTTGGGTATTGGTCTGTATGTGTGTGTGTGTGTGTGTGTGTGTGTGTGTGTGTGTGTGTGTGTGGTGTGTGTGGTGTGTGTGGTGTGTGTGTGTGTGTTTGCGTGTGCGTGTGTGTGTGTGTGTGTGTGTGTGTGCATCTGTGTACACGATATCTCATCTCCCAATTAACGGAATGACTTGAAATTTGGAAGTTAAGGTCCTTACAATATAAGGATCCGACACGAACAATTTCGATCAAATGCAATTCAAGATAGTGGAAATGTTGTCAAAAACAGGGTTTTTCGAGAGTTTCTCAAAAATGGCTCCAACGATTTTGATCAAAATTATACCTAAAATAGTCATTGATAAGCTCTATCAACTGCCACTAGTCCCATATCTGTAAAAATTTCAGGAGCTCCGCCCCATCTATGCAAAGTTTGATTTTAGATTCTCAATTATCAGGCTTCAGATACAATTCAAACAAAAAAAAAATGATTGGAAAAGATTTAGCATGACAATCTCTATATTAATGTTTTGTAACATTTTCACCGAAAATTGAAAAGAAGCTCGAAGTTCGAGAAAATGTGATTTTCCAATTGCAAACTGTTGGCTACTGTTGATTCTATTAAAATGATTCACTATGAAGAGATAGCAGACCTCGTATGTCTCCAGCGTTATTGTCCTGTCACCAGCTGGCTTAGATCTTTGTTTATAAATGGACTTGAGATGCGCGTGAACACTAGCGTCAGGTGATCAATTCTCATGACGGCAAGGATAGTTGTGTGAGTGCGCCACACCAGATTTTGCTTTGACGAAATCAAACATTCCTAAATAATTCAAAATAGCTGAAGCTTTACACTATCTTCTCTAATTTTATTTTGTGTTCAATTCTATAGTTTTTTCGAAATTCAATTTGAACTTGGACTACGACTACGCACCGTTTCGGAAAGCCAATTTTTTGACTCCAGCTGTTTAAAGTCTGGAACTTAGATAAATCCGGAGCTCAAAAACCGGCCCAAAATCTGTGTAGAGATCAAACGGTGTTCGTATTTTATAAATTTCCTCACATACTAAACAAACTTATAATAATCTTACAATCTATACATCACAGCTTTCATCCCAGTATCATTTCAAGTTCATCAATTACCTTATAAATTGATTAAATTATTGATGATAATTTACTAACTATTTTTTATTATTATTAATCATTCATGAATTAACCAAAAGAGAGGCTACTGTTCCACCTAGAACTGTACATAGTGTGAGACTATGAGATAGAGAGGTCCACGTTATAATGGCAGTGAAAAAAGATAGGAAAACAACGTTGCCAATGCTTTGTCTTGTCAATGCCTTCTATAGACGGTAGCTGATACAGGTTTATTGATTTAATATTAACTGTTCATTCTCGTTGACAAAATCAATTATATTATTTTATTAAGCAGGAAATTATATTTCTCAATAATTTCATAGTGAATTTTCATAATTGAGATGAAATATTTTGTTAATTAATTATTTATTCTACATTGTTTGAAGACGCTATTCACTTTGTTGAATGATAGACAATGGTATTGCTATCCTTAATTTTAAACGAGAATGAAAAGTTAATATTACATCAATAAACCTGTATCATCCACCGTCTATAGAAGGCATTGACAAGACAGAGGATCGGCTTTCTGCACTGCCATTATAACGTGGACCTCACTATAGCGTCACATAGCTTCACGAAAAAGAACTTCTTGGACTAACAGTATGAGTTACCAGTGAAATTAGGAGCATAATCGCCCCATACCATGGGATATATTATTGTGCTTCATTTTATCTATCATGTGATCCACTATCTTCTATTGCAGTCAAATATTATAAAATAAAATATGAATAAAATAAAATAAAAATTATAAAGTCAAAATGAATAAAATACTACTCAATCTAATCTTCAAGGAGTGTGTGGCCTCTGAACTGTTTTGTGGCTACTGTGTAAAAACACTAGTAGTTCTGTGAACAGTAGACCTCGCGCAGCTGAAACCACAGCCTCCTCTTATACTGTCCATCAGAGTAAATCCTGTCTGTATGTCGTGTCGGCGAGATATCGGTGTGTAAACAACTAATGGCTGTTTGGGTTGTTGTATCGACAATAATTATTATTAATATTGATTATAACTTTTAGCATTAGAATGCTAATAATTTGTTTTAAACAATACTATGCTTCTTCGATTTATTAATATTGAATGCCTCATTGCTGGCAATAGTCCTCACGACAGCTGATTTTTCACAAAATTACATTGGGATATTCATTGCATGCAATTAATAATCCACTCAACAGCTGATTTATGATGAATAATTCAATAGTCCGATTTTTACGGTAATATTGGCGTTCGAAGGAGACTCCTTTCCATTTGTATTATCCGCAAAGTTTCAAAAACCTTGTATATACGTCGACGCGAGATTTAAAAAGTATCACGAAAAGTATCTAATTATGATTTTGGTATTATTCATGCTTACTTTTTATTTTATACTTTTAATTATAAGATTATGTATTTTCTTTTATTTATTTTGAATATGTATTTATTGTATGGCAAATAAATGATTTGATTTGAAAAAAGGAACATACCAGTTTTGGGCTATGCCTGTTGTCTTCTCCCAATCATATTATATATTATAATTATAATTTGTGATTGTCAATGGAATAAATAAACTAATAGTTCTGTGAACAGTAGACCCCACGCAGTATTCCCATCCACAAGTACCTGATTGAAACTATAGACCTTATGGAAATACAGCAATAGACTGGCTTCTCCACACATCTGTGGAATCAATTGTCAGCTGATTTATGATGAATAGTTCTATAGTCTGATTTTCACTCTAATATTGGCGTATAAGGGAGGCTCCTTTTCCCTTTTATATTATCCTTGAAATGTAAAATCTCCAAAAACCTTGTATATACGTCAACGCGCAATTAAAAAAGGAACATACCTGTCAAATTTCATGAAAATCTATTACCGCGTTTCGCCGTAAATGCGCAACATATAAATATTTAAACATTTGAACTTCAAGAGAAATGCCAAACCGTCGACTTGAATCTTAGACCTTACTTCGCTCGGTCAATCAGCTGAAAAGTGATTACACAGATGTGTGGAGAAGCCAGTCTATTGCTGTATTTCCATAAGGTCTATAGTTTCAATCAGGTACTTGTGGATGAGAATACTGCGTGAGGTCTACTGTTCACAGAACTACTAGTTATGAAGATACAAACATATATAATCATAAATAGAAATGCAAAACCGTCGACTTGATTCTTAGACCTCACTCCGCTCGGTCAATAAAATAAAATATAAATTATAAAGTCGAAATAAATAAAAGACTATTCAATCTAATCTTGAAGAAGTGTGCGGCCTCTGTACTGCGTTTAGTCTAATTGGTAGAGATGATGTTGTCCTGTGTATAGTCAGCTTCCTCGTCGTCACGATCCTCACTGCCACCACTGACGTCATCATAGAGCTTGGCACACAGCTTGGCCAGAGAGCCGGCCGCTCGGAAACGCTTGGTCGCTCTCTGTCGCTCGAGCTTCTTCTTCCACTGTAACACACAATAGAATCATAATTACACAAAATACTTGAAAAAATATATACAAGGGACCCCCTGGGCTGGAGAACTCGCTCAAGAGACTCACTGTTGTATTGTAAACTTTGAAACCCGCAACTTTTAATCAATGGCCCATATGAATAATACCAGAGCAAATGCTCATGAGCAAGAGCATCGAGCATCAGGTTTTGCTCATGAGCAAAAGGTAGGAGCAGAAGCATTTGCTCATTTTTATATGAATAAGCTTTACCTTATACTCTTACCTTATGCTCCTGAACTCTGGAGCAAATGCTCACGTATTTTAAAGATTTTTCATCAGCTGATTCGCTTTTATAGCCTTAATTTGTTTTTATAGCTTACGGAAGCGCTAAATATGCAAGTAGGGTGCACCGCTTGTGTTTGCGTCGTCAGCTCTGTTTTCTATTTATGATTATGAATAGAGTTTCAGGTTAGTTGAGTTTAGAATTTTGAAATAATAGCGTGAAAAAATGTCATCTCTATAATAATCTTTAGCATATCCTTATGATATCAATAGCCTTCTTATAATCGTCTACACTCTCATCTTCTTAAATGCCTATTTCCTATTTTGTGATGGCTATCTTTATAATCTTTTGTATTTATTCTTTTGTAGGGATAATGGTGTTATATATCATGGTTTAATCTGAAAAGAGTTTTATAGTTCTCAACTATTGAAGGTGATCGTATCTGGTATAGTTTCCTCTTCCTCATTCGAATTAGTTGAGCCATTTTACTATGAGCTAAAGGTGATAAGCTGCTCTAGACTTGACTCACATTTTTGAAGCATTTGCTTCAAAAGTTGATCAAATGCTCTAGTTTATTCATACAATTTTGAGCAAAAGCTTTTACTTTTGAGCAAATGCTCAAACTATTTTACTGATGAGCATGAGCAAAAGGTTTTGCTCACGTTTATTCATATGAAATGAAGCAAATGCTTGTTATTTTAGAAGTATAAGCAAATGCTCAACTCTATTCATATGGCCCAATATCTCAATGTAACTTGGTAAAAAATCAGCTGTCATGTGGACTATAAATTTCATGCAATGACGCATGCAATTCATAACTGAAAGTAAACAATCATAGTAGTTTCTCTCGACCTTCCTCTGCTTTCAACTCGGGGTGACCTGTTGCCAGTACATCTTGAAGGAGATTAGCTCTTGAGGGTGGAAGAAAGGAGACGGGGCCGCCGAAAGCAATGGATGAACAGGTAGAAGTTCTAGTGACCCTTCAGTGGTCGCCTATTGTTAATCGGTTTCGACATTTTCGTGGTCTATTGTTAAGGTTTCCACTCCCAGGAATAAATTTAATAAATAGAATTCTTCATTAATAACATTAAAGTGCTCACAGAGTTTTCATTTTCAACTATTTTAGAGTTGCCGCAAACTACCTTACTAATTAGAGAGCGCTAAATTCGAATCTGAAATCAAAATTTTGCATATTGGAATCACATTTTTTGTATATTGGAATATGGGCTTAAGCAAACTCAACATAACATTTTCCATTTTTCGACCAAATTTGACTTATGATGCATGATTTTGGACCGCCTTGACGAGACAAGAAGAATGAAGTGTAGTACGATGAAATCTGAGCACTGTGTCAAAAGTTATAAGTGTTTGAAATTTTGATCCTTGAGGTGTTCTTGAGCGCGCCTCTCCACTAGAAAATACTGAAATGAAGTGCATCTACCGGGTGATTCTCATAGAACATAATATCATGAACTAATATCATTGTGCGAAATATCAATGTGAGGACAATGTAGTTGGTGATGAAGGTTGAAGCTGAAAATTAGGTGTTTTTCACAATACAAGGAGCATTGTTGTCTGAAAATCTTTATAAGATAGAGCGCTCTACCTGATCTCAGATTGTAGAGCACAAAAATACGCCCAGAGGGATTTTGAATTGAACATCTAAATGGTAACAATCGGAAGATATTATCGATCAAAACAAAAATTCATCAAAATTGTTTTTTTCTTTGAATTTAACTCATTTTTGAAAAATCATAACTCAGTACTTATCAGAGATAGAGAAGTCCGAATGATCTCATTTTATTCAAAATTTTATAATCTAGAAAAAAGGGTGAGCAAATTTTTCTGTCCGATTACGGGATTTGGCCGAAATAGCTGAAAACTGGAAAATAAGCCGAAAATACGAGGTTTTTGGGCCACTCTGTATCTAACACAAGGAAATTTTGCATGAAGAAATTTGTTGTGGACTTCTCTTATGTACCCAAGTAATAATATATTAAAGAATCAGAACTACAATATAAATTGCATGCATCAATGTATATAGTGACTGGACTATATTTTCTTGTCGAATAAAATGTAATTAATTATTTAAAATAAGTCATTATAACATGGAGCTCATCATAGTCTTCAGATAAAGCTCACGTCATTCGTTAAATAAACCATAGAATATTATGATATGAAAAATAAATTCCATAAAATTCAAACAATAAAAAACTTTTAGTACCCTTTCATTAAAAACTTTCAAATATTTTAACGGTTAGTTTTCAAAGTTTTCAATAAAAGGTTACTAAAAAATGTTATATTGTTCTTATTTATATTGTAGCCCATATAAGCTAGGTGATTTCTCGCCACACTGCACAGAAAGCAGCTGTTTTCCAGTCCCTACGTAGATTTGCAAGACATTGTTTGCAGACGACTCTCGTCTGACGTCAGAACAGGTTTCTTTTCGGCCTAGGCCGGAAAGAGTACCCTTTCAGCCGCTAACATGGAACTAAGAAAGGTGATCAAAAAACAGCTGATCAAAAACTTTTCATTATTCAATAATTAAACATTTATAATAAAATCATCTTATTGTCATTTGAAAGAATAAAAAAATATAAACTCAACCTCCCACATAATTGAACATAATCTTTTAGGTTATTTAGACAAATCAGAATGGAAAATAAAGATACTTGGACAATTTCCTGATATTCAGATTACCTCAGATTTGCTAGAGCTATCACCTTCCACTTCTGCTTTTGAAAGTGCTTAGTAAACAACTATTCTCATATTGTTTATTTTTGTGTGTGGCAAAAATAGCGGGCAAAAATGTTCTTCCAGCTCTCAATCTTTTCTAGTCTTGAAAACCGATTTCGAGCCGGAAAAATCTCATTTTCTGCTCTAGGTACGAAATATACAATTGCTGATCGATAAATGACCAATGTGAGGTTGAGAAATGAAGGTTGGAAAATTTCTGAGGTGAAAGGAACAAAAAATGGTGGCAGGGCAGCCACACAAACCAGATGATGGAAGATGTGACGCCTTCTATGATGCTCTGCTCTATGGTCCCAAGATTAATGGCAGCTTCTATAGTGAGGTCCACGTTATAATGGCAGTGTACAATTAGCAATGGTATTACTATCCTTGTCTATCATTCAACAAAGTGGATAGCGCTATCTCTCTTTCGCTTTGCTCTGTTGTCAGACCGTTTTTTAACAATTTATGATTCAATTAACTAACAAAATATTCAATCTCTATCATGAAAATTGATTATGAAATCATTGGAAAAAAACTGGTGTGGTGCACTCACACAACTTTCCTTGCCGTTATGAAAATTGATCAACTGACGCTAGTGTTCCCGCGCATCGCAGGTCTACTTTCCTAAGATCTGAGCCAGCTGGTGACAGGAAAATAGCGCTGCAGACACACGAAGTCTGCTATCTCTTTATAGTGAATGATTTAATAGAATCAACAGTTGCCAACAGTTTGCAATTGAATAATCATATTTTCTCTAATTTCGAGCTTATTTTCAATTTTAGGTGAAAATGTTACTGAGCATCAATTGTAGAGATTTTCATGCTCAATCTTTTCCAATTGAAATGTTTAGTTCAATTGTATCTGAAGCCTGATAATTGAAAGTCTAGAATCAAACTTTGCATACATGGTGCAGTGCTCCTGAAATTTTTACAGGTATGGGACTTGTAGCAGTTGATAGATCAATGACTTTTCTAGGTATGAATTTGAACAGAATCGTATGTGCCGTTTTCGATAAAATCGCAAAAAACCCTGTTTTTGGCAACATTTTCGCCATTTTAGCCGCCATCTTGAATTGCATTTGATCGAAATTGTTCGTGTCGGATCCTTATAGTGTAAGGACCTTAAGTTCCAAATTTCAAGTTATTCCGTTAATTGGAGATGAGATATCGTGTACACACACACCACACACACACACACACACACACACACACACATACACACACAGACCAATACCCAAAAACCACTTTTTTGGACTCAGGGGACCTTGAAATGTATAGAAATATAGAAATTGGGGCACCTTAATTTTTTTCGGAAAGCAATACTTTCCTTACCTATGGTAATAGGGCAAGGAAAGTAATATAATTTCCTGCTTGATGAAATACAATATTGATAATTTTAAACGAGAATAAACAGTAAATATTACATCAATAAACCTGTATCAGCTAACATCTATAGAAGGCATTGATAAGATAGAGAGAATCAGCAAAGTTTTTCTCCTATCTTTCTCCACTTCCATTATAACGTGGACCTCACAATACGACTCTGCTCCTCATGGTCCCAAGATTAATGAAAGCCGAAGATGCTTTCTATAATGTTGAATGTGATGTCTGTCGTATACGTGTGTGTGTGGTGTGTGTGTGTGTGTCTGTATGAGAGTGTGTGTGTGTGTGTGGTGTGTGTGTGTGTGTGTGTGTGTGTGTGTGTGTGTGTGTGTCTGTATGAGTGTGTGTGTGTGTGTGTGTGTGTGTGTGTGTGTGTGTGTGTGTGTGTGGTGTGTGTGTGTGTGTGTGTGTGTGTGTGTGCGTGTGTGTGTGTGGTGTGTGTGTGTGTGTGTGTGTGTGGTGTGTGTGTGTGTGTGGTGTGTGTGTGTGGTGTGTGTTGTGTGTGTGTGTGTGTGTGTGTGTGTTGTGTGTGGTGTGTGTGTGTGTGTGTGTCTGTATGAGAGTGTGTGTGTGTGTGTGTGTGGTGTGTGTGGTGTGTGTGTGTGTGGTGTGTGTGTGTGTGTGGTGTGTGTGTGTGTGTGTGTGTGTGTGTGTGGTGTGTGTGTGTGTGTGTGTGTGTGTGTGTGTGTGTGGTGTGTGTGTGTGTGTGTGGTGTGTGTGTGTGTGTGTGGTGTGTGTGTGTGTGTGGTGTGTGGTGTGTGTGTGTGTGTGTGGTGTGTGTGTGTGTGTGTGTGTGTGTGTGTGTGTGTGTGTGTGGTGTGTGTGTGTGTGTGTGTGTGTGTGTGTGTGTGTGTGTGTGTGTGTGTGTGTGTGTGTGTGTGTGTGTGTGTGTATATATAGCGAAGGAAGGCTGGCCGTATGAGAAATGAGAGGACGCTGAGTCATCGAAACACGTCTGGAAGGGTGTTGTCAATATATACAGCTGGTCATTGATCAGTGTCAATTATTTGAAAAAAGGTGTTGCAGGACAAGAAGGAGAAAGATATGAAGAAGAAGAAGAAGAAGAAGACAAAGGAAAGAAAGAAGAATAAGATGAAAAAGGAGTAGAAGAAGAAGAAAAAGTAGAAGATTGCAAATGAGGAGAATATTGAGCTTCTACTTCTTTTTCTCCTTTTCTCCTCTTCTTCTTCTTCACCTTTCTTTTTCCTCTCCTCCTCCATCACTGGAGGAGTAGATATAGATGATGGAGATAAAGATAGAGACGAGAGAGGATTGGATCGAAAAGAGAAAGGAGATGTGAGATGTCGAGAAAATTGTTGACAGGAAAATGAGAAGTTTAGAGGGGAAGGAGGAGGAGGAGAAGGAGGAGGAGAAGGAGGTGAGAAAAGAAGAAGAAGAACGGAGAAGAAGAAGAAGAAGAATAAGGAGAAAGAAGAAAAAAGAAGAGAAGAAAAAGTATAAGATGAAGATGGAGATGGAGAAGGAGAAGATTTTACGACTACTCCACAATCTTCTTCTTTTTCTTCTCCTTCTACATCCCTGCAGATTAGATTGAGAAGAGGAAGGAAGATGGTGTGATGTGTGATGTAGAGGAATGGGTTGTAAAGAGAGAAAAAGTGGTGAGAGAAGAAGATGCGGAAGACGAAGAAGTGAGAGAAAAGATATGAAGGTGGAGAAATGGAGTAGTGGAAGGAGAGAGCTGTGAGAAAACATGTAAGAATGATAGAAGAATGAAAATTAGGGAAAAAGGAATATTCCAAAACGTTGAATGAGAAAAGGAAGTAGAAGTGTTCGTATAATCTTAGAGGGAAGAATAGAAAAAGGGAAAGAAGAAAAATAGGTAGAAGTATAAAAAGAGGTGAAAGAAGAAATAGAATAAGAGGATGAAGGAGAAGAACAAGACGAAAAAGAAGCAGGAGAATAGAAAGAAGAAGAAGTAGTAGATGGAGAAGTAGAAGAGGAAGAAGGAGAAGCTGGAAGCAGACGAGATAAAGAAGTAAAAAGGTGAAGATATGAGGAAATAGTGGAGAGAAAAACTAGGAGAAGAATTTTTGAAAAGGAAAACGGATAACAATATCGATGCTGAAGAAGAAAAATAGAAAAAGGACAAACAGAAGAAGCTAACGAGAAATGAAATAAATAGAAAATGTAAAGTAACAAGAACAGGTTGATAAATGAAGAAGGATAAGAAGAAGCAAACGAAGCAGAAACCTAGATTACGCAGACGATGAAAAAGGTGTGAAGAACAGCTTATCAGAAACTTTCTCTCAATAGGCCCATTTACAAGAGGAGAATGGATAGAGAGAGTGAAAAAAGACATAGTGAGAGAGAGCGAGTGAGTGAGAGAGAAAGACATATAGTGGAATATAGTGAGAGAGAGTGGAGAGTCTGTGAGAGAGAGACAGATAGAGAGAGAGAGAGGAGAAGTCATTTACTGAAAGAACTCAGCCAATGTCAACTCCAAATCCACCATTCATCTCTGTCCAATCATCAGCATCATCATCATCATCATCATCCATCTCTAACCACGAATAACAATACCCGTCTGTCTGCCATGAAAAATCGAATCCAATAAACTGACAACTTCTTATCTCGCTTTTGCGAGGACAAGCAAGACATAAAACCCATAACCCGTCGGGAAATTGTTAAGGATCATCATGGCGAATACTAGTAGTTCTGAGAACAGTAGACCTCAAGCAGTATTCTCATCCACAAGTATCTGATGTCACCTGTTTGAAATGTTAACAAACTCAGTTCACGTTTGAATTTGTATTTCATAAATGATATAATTCATCCAGTTCCGTGATAATCTTTCCATCTGATGAGAATTAATTTTTCACAATCAAAAATATTTTTCATCACCTATCAAATTAGTTCTTTGAAATGTGAGCATATTGGGCACGCATAATAATACAATTACTGCGAAGCAAAATATTGAAACCAGAGACCTTAAGCTTTATCGACCTCGAGAAATTAATCACGGTTGAAATTTAACCAGCTTTTGTGCAACCGGGCAATAGACATGTTGTTATGATCGTCACTATGGGAATTACTCGAATGTTTTGTAGCTCCCAAGATATCTTCTTCAACAATACATTCTCACTCAAAAGATTCATTCTTATATATTTGAATCGGCAACGATGTCCTCCTATTTTTCTACACTCCCATTACAACGTAGTCTTCACTATGGAAGGCAGTTGCAAGACAGAGAATCGACTGCGCTATGATTTTATCTTTCTCCACTGCTACAGATGGAAATAAATTGGAGGTAGCATTTTTGTTCAATGGATGATTATTATTGAACGAAATCTCAATTAAATGCTGTAAATCACCCCGAAGACTTCTGCTACTGCAAATATTGACAACAGGGCAAACAGCTAGATGGTAGTTCGATGAGCGGTACTATACAAAAATTATTTGTCAACACGGGAATCGAACCCAGTACCTCCTAATTGGCGATCAGGAATGCTTACCCTTACACCAAACAGACAATCTCTGGATAGCAGCGCTCATTTTATACAAAGCCATAGCGGCCAGTCAGTCTACAGATGGTAATAAATTTGGAAATCACATTTGTTCAAATGTTACCGTAGTTAATGAATAATTTATTAAACTAAAATTCCAATTAAATGCTGTAAATCACCCCGAAGACTTCTGCTACTGCTACTGCTAAACGTGATTTCCAAATTTATTACCATCTTCAGACTGGCTGGCCGCTATGGCTTTGTATAAGAAGAGCGCTGCTATCCAGAGATTGTCAGTTTGGTGTAAGGGTAAGAGTTCTTTACTGGTTGACCGAGCGACGTGAGGTCTAAGATCCAAGTCGACGGTTTGGCATTACTCTTAATGTTTAAATGTTTATAATGTTCAAATGTTTATATGTTTATATGTTGCGCGTTTACGGCAAAACGCGGTAATAGATTTTTATGAAATTTGACAGGTATGTTCCTTATTAAATTGCGCGTCGACCTTATTAGTAGCGCTCATCGAATTTCTATCTAGCTGTTTACCCTGTTGTCAATATTTGCAGAAGCAGAAGTCTTCGGGGTGATTTATAGCATTTAATTGGGATTTTCTTTCAATAATAATTATAGAAGACAGCGGCAAGGCAGAGAATCGGCAACGCTATCCTCCTATCTTTCCTCCTATCTTTCCATTATAACGTGGACCTCACTATACTTGTTTACCCTGTTGTAAATATTTGCAGTAGCAGAAGTCTTCGGGGTGATTTATATCACTTGATTGGGATTTTCTTTTATTAATATATTATAGAAGACAGTGACAAGGCAGAGAATCAGCAACGCTATCCTCCTATTTTTCTTCACTGCCATTTTCAAGTGGACCTCACCCATAGATGACAGTGCCAAGGCAGAGAATCGACAACACTGTCCTTCCATCTTTCTCCACTGCCATTATAACGTGGACCTGAATGTACTAACCTCGACATCGCGTGAAGGCAGATTGGCCAAAAACTGTCGCATCTCAGGCTTGGCCGGATCCGCTATGGCCAGCACCGACACGCACCCGTCTACTGTGCCCAGGATGATCGCCCGTCCGTCATCCGTACTCTCCACGGCACTCAGTTCCGCCTGCACCCGGAAGTTGGCTATCATCTCGGCGTCACCCGTCCTGCAAACGACACAACATCACAACCATAAATGCATAAACAACCAATATGAAACACGTTCATCACTTTTGAGAATCAATAACAATAATAATAGTATGCAAGATCAGATTGTAGCTAACAATGCCTATAGAAGACATAATTACTAGTAGTTCTGCGAATAGTAGATCTCGCTCATGAATACAACTTCCAATCTAATGAGATGGGCCAGTAAAGTAAGTACAGTATATTGTGAAGATTTAGCCATGTCATCTATTATTTTCTCCATTGAAAGTGCTAGAGACACTGTTTCCAGGGACACCGGACTTATCAAGGAGCCTTAATATCAAATACATACAAATTTCATCTTTCAAATGAAAAAGACTAAGAAATTGTCAAAAAACCACAGATTTATTGACACTTAGAAAGACCGGTTTCGGTCTTTATCAGAGATTGACAATGGTGTAATCACCGAAACCGGTCTTTCTAAGTATCAATAAATCTGTGGTTTTTTGACAATTTCTTAGTCTTTTCCATTTAATATGAATAATTACTACAATATCAACTTCTCAACTACACAAAAAGAAAAAAAAATACCTTTTACATTTACATACAAATTTACCTCTATACCTTCAGATACAATTTTTTTCTACAACTGCACTATTGGACTCCAATACAATAAAGATTTTTTTGAATATTTTATCCAATTAATTTGATGAATAAATTTAATAATTATAATATGATTCAATTCAATTATTCTGTCTAATCATAATATTTTATTTTATAATGATATATTAATATTAGAATAAGATAAAACAATTAGTATCCATCTGCAAAAAAAAATTGGTAGGAACGAAATTTGAACCTGGGTCCCACAGAGTGATATTCCACGGTCGAACTGACTCGGCTACCATGTGCTCATGAAATACTGCTCAATGCTGGCACCAAGAGAGTATTTGAGGTGACATAATAATGTAGCAAAAATAGTGCAGCAGGAATTTGGGTTCTTTGAAGAAATGCCACCATACTATTCTTTCTCTCCTGTATTTATTAGCACGGCCAGAAAAAGACAAACTTGAGTACTAGCCGTGAGTTCATTCAATATTAATTCTATATAATGTTTATGAATAAAAAATACGAGTTGATGAGAGATGTGAGTAATTCCTTATATTTGATCCAAATGGTTACTCTTATTGTAGTAGTCGGGGACTCTGCAGTCAAGGTATTTTACTCTGTAGCTGATTAATTTCATACGTATTGATTTTTAACAGTATAGAAGTAATTGAATTACTCAAAATTATTGGCTTACATAGAATGTAACATATAATGGCCCTCATAGAATTTATAGTATTCCTGGTGATGGAGCTTGTTTTTTTAGCGTTGACTATATAATAATAAAGCTTTATTAGATAGTATAGATTCCGCCTAATAAGGAGTATTTTCATTATCGAATAGATAAAAATATTTTGAAGACACAACTCCGCCTGATAAGGTGTATTTCTATTTTCATTTTCATTCATATTTGGTGAAACTACTGGGAAAAGATACGGTTACTCCTTGTAATATTTGTCTTAGATTAAACTCACCTGAACACTCGCAGTGTTTTCTTGCCGCTGTGGTAGTAGAGAACATATTCGTCAGTCTTGTTAAACATGCAGATCACTGTGAAGACTCCTTCCGCCACTTTCGGGATGAATGTCTTCACTGTGGCACCTTTCTTCAACTCCACCAACTCAAGTCCTCCCCTAGAAACAATCAATCAATCAGGATGTTCAAACTGTTACAACATTCTTCAATCCCATCAAATTTTGTCCTCTTCTAAAAATAATCAATCTATCGATCAATGAATCAATCAATCAAACGATCCAATCGAACGATTCAACCAATCAATCAACAAATTAATCAATGTAATTAAAAACAGAAACAAAATAGTTGAATGGGAAAAGTTACCGTTCAGAGGAGTGAAAAAATACTGAGCCAAGTACTTCTATATGGTGAGATCCATGTTATGATGACAGTGGAGAGGGATAGAAGAGCAACGTTGCCGATTCTCTGCCTTTCAACTGCCTTCTATGGTGGATAGCTCATACCGGTAAGCGAAATTCAACTGTTCATTCTTGTTTTAAATAATCAATTGAATTTTATTCGTCAAGAAAAATATTTTTGTCAATGATTAGCCTAAATAATACGTTTCTATAAGTGAAGTTAAAGGTTCTATTAATTATTATTTTTTATTTGTTGAAAACCGATCTGGTAACATTGCGCAGCTAGAAAAAAATAGCGCTATCTGCTTTGTCGAATGATAGACAAGGATAGAAATATCATTGCTAATCAAATACTGGAATTATAACCTGGACCAAACTATAATTATTCATTTATTATTTATTTATTTATTAGATAGAGCGAACAATACAATAGTCGGAAAAGAAAAAACAGGCTATTGCCCAAAACTTCTCTCAATTTCCTGATTTCGTCACAAATCGTCCAAATATTATGTAGGTTATGTTCACTTCAATTTCAACACCAAATCTTCAATCTAAGACTATGAATCAGAATAAAACAAAGAATTTCAAATTTAGATTATTATAGCAAATATAAGCTAATTGAAAAAATGTAACATAACTGTACATTCTTGTTTAAATTAATCAATAATATTTTATTGTCGATTATTTTATTTTAGAAGACGACCTAAATTTTTAAATAGGATAATCATTATTCTCAATAATAATCATTAAATCATGAATAATCATTATTCTCATTAAGAGAAGTGAAATGAAAATTGATTGAAATTGAAATTCATTCACAACACTGACATATTTACAAATATTTTTACAATTCAATTATTATGAATGTGACCATGAAGATGAAAAGTGGAAAGATTTTTAATGAGAGAATTTTGAATCCCCTACCTGGAAGGGGCATAGAGGCCGTACTTTCCATCTCTGGTGCAAATACCACCCCATCGTGGAATCGCCCTTGCCGGCCGTTTCGTTTTCAAATCCAAAATGGTGGACTTCTCAAGGTCGACCATAGCCACATGATTACCGCGGTTCGGCATGGCTACCAGGAACGAGACTTCCTGAAAAAGTATTATATTTTTAAATAGTATAATAGAATAGAAAAAGTATAATAAAAATATATTTATATTATTAATAAATAATTTAGTTATAGAGAGGTCCACGTTATAATGGTAGTGGAGAAAGGTAGGAGAACAACGTGGCCATCCTCTATCTTGTCAATGCCTTCTATAGACGGTAGCTGATACAGGTCTATTGATATAATATTAACAGTTCATTCTCGTTTCAAAAAATCAATTATATTTCATTGAACAAGAAATTATATTTCTAAATTATTTCATAATGGATTTTCATAATTAAGATGGAATATTCTGTTAGTTAATTATAAATTCTATATTGTTAGAAGACGATCTGGCAACAGACCAAAGCGACAAAGAGATAGCTCTATCCATTTTGTTGAATGATAGACAAGGATAGCAATACCATTGCTAATCAAACACTGCCATTATAACTTCAACCTCACTATAGATCTTAACTAAAATTCATTATGGAATTATTGAAAACTATAATTTCTTGCTAAATAAAATAAAAATTGATTATTTTAAACGAGAATGAACCGTTAATATTACACCAATAAACCTGTATCAGCTACAGTCTATAGAAGGCATTGCCTGTATTATTCTTTATTTATTCTTTTTACAATGGAGCACAGATCGGAAGAGAAAAGCTAATACCTTGTACTATTTCTCTCCCAATCACATACAAAACGCATGAAAAATGAATAAACTTTGTCAAGCTTTCTACAAATAATCTATTAACGGTAATAATATACGGTATGGCATCTCTCTTTGTTTAAATTTTTATATGTTGCGCATTTACGTGGAAACGCGGTAATAGATTTTTCATGAAATTTGACAGGTATGTTCCTTTTTGAATATTGCGCGTCGACGTATATACAAGGTTTTTGGAAATTTTGCATTTCAAGGATAATATGAAAGAAAAAAGGAGCCTCCTACATACGCCAATATTACCGTAAAAATCAGACTATAGAATTATCAAGGATTATTTTTTGAAGGTTGCGTTTGTCTATTATAGACTTATTTTACATCTTTCTCTTCGAAATAACATTTTCTACAAGTTTTATGGAGGAATATTTTGTGTTTATTGTACTTTTAACATAGTAAATCTGCTTGTAACCTTGGAGAAACTTATTTTTTGGGACCAAGTTTCGCGTATTTCGTCACATATCTTAAAAACTACGGTGGCTACAGGTCTGGAAACGGTTTTATTCAATCTTTTAGTTCATTTTACTTGGAGTACGCTGAATTTTACATCTCAATTATTAACAGCCAACAATAATACCCGTAGGGCTTCGTTTCTGCAGGGGAACTGGAATTCTGAAGATATCTTTCACTCTGTATAACTTGGTAACCCAGCATTTTCGGACCTATTAGAACTTTTTTATATTTTTTTTTTTGAGGAATCACACCCTGACTTATGGGCACCTTTTTTCAGAGAACTCTGTATAGATCAAAAATATCTACAAACTGTTTACGAACGCTAGGGCGTTGATTCTGGGTGAAGAATAAATCCAAATATCATATTTGAATTGTCCGGAAATATTCAGTTACTCGCACAGCGGCCATTTTGCTTTTTTTTACTCAATTTTTTCCAAATAATGGTTGAACATACGAAATTATAACTTCGCACGATCATTAACAATAGACAGAGCTAGAAAAAAAAATGATAATTTTTCAAATTCATAAAAAAAGGCGGCCATTTAAAATGTTGTTTCTCAAATAACTCAGAAACCGTTGGTTTTAGAAAAACTTTACAAGAATTACTTTTTTTAGTGAATTTGATTGCCTATCGATTGGTTCCAAATTGGACAATATTGAATGAGATATGGCAGCTTTAGTGGTTGGTGATCCACCTTTAGAGGTTTATGTAGCCTAACGTTATTTTATTGTTTGAAATGACCTAAAATCGCTTACAATTAACATGCAATGAAAATAGAGATTGTTGCATCATTGAGGCGAATCTATTAGCATGCCTTGATTTGCACTGCAACATACTTCCAGTGGCCACCTATCACTAAAGCTGCCATATCTCAGTTAATATTGTTCCGATCTAACAAAATAAGATACCAATCGATAGGTTATTAAGTTTACTGAAAAAAGTTATTCCTGTAAAGTTTTTCTAAAACCAACGCTTTCTGAGTTATTTAAAAAAAAAATTTTAATGGCCACCATTTAGTATTATGAATTTGAAAAATTATCATAATTTTTTTCTAGCTTTGTCTAGTTGTTATAAATGATCGAACAGAGTTTCAATCAGTGTTCAACCATTATTTGGTAAAAAAATATAGAAAAAGCGAGATTTTTACCCAGAAACAATGCCCTAGAGTATGTATAGGGAGTTCGAAAACACCCCACGTATACCTGACGTATTCTTAATTTAATTGCCACTAAGCTCACCTTGACACCAGGTATCTTGATGGGTATCTTGGACAGGAGTGCACCATTCTTGGCACTGAACACATGCACAGCTTCGCGGTGTCCCTTGTCGGCCGCCAGCACCACTATGCTGGCACCATCGGCGGTCACCACTGCCTCCTTGAAGCCCAGGCCGGCTGCTGCCCTCACAGGGTAGTCGAACGAGAACAGCTTGTTACCGTCTGCAAACACAAAAGTCAGGTCCACGTTATAATGGCTGTATTTATGATTAGTATTGGTATTGCTATCCTTGTCTATCATTCCACAAGGCAGGTAGTGCTGTCCTTTTCTAGGTCGACAACGTTGCCAGATATTTTTTTTAATGTATAGATACAGGGTTGTGCAGAGGAAGCGCATGTTTTTCGAACAGCCAGTACTCGTCAACGGGAGAGGGTATTGCCCTGGAACGAATGTTGGCAGACGACCCATACTATGCCATTTCAGTGGCTATGAGCGTTGGAACGTACAACATCGAGTGTTCGCTGTTAAGCAGTTTTTTTTTTCAGAAACAATGAATCTGTAGTCACAGTGCAACGCTTTTCCGTCGATATTTTAGAGTTGTGGGTCGAGGTGCAATGCCCGATCGAAATACTGTACTCCGATGGGCTGCAGCGTTTAGGAGTACTAGTTCTGTGATGAAAAAGAAACCACCTGGTCTTCCCCGTTCCCCGGAAAGTGTAGACCGTGTCAGAACGGCAGTTGTCACTAGTCCTAGACTATCGACTCGACGACACTGACTCGATCTACATTTTCAGAAGTACGAACTGAACAGGAAAAACCAGGTGGTTTCTTTTTCATCAGAGAACTAGTACTACTAAACGCTGCAACCCATCGGAGTACAGTATTTCGATCGGGCATTGCACCTCGACGCCAACTCTAAAATATTGACGAAAAAGCGTTGCAGTATGACTACAGATTCATTGTTTCTAAAAAAAAACTGCTTAACAGCGAACACACGATGTTGTACGTTCCAACGCTCATAGCAACTGAAATGGCATAGTATGGGTCGTCTGCCAACATTCGTTCCAGGGCAATACCCTCTCCCGTTGACGAGTACTGGCTGTTCGAAAAACATGTGCTCCCTATGCACAATCCTGTATATTCAATTGACAAAATATTCAATCTTAATTAAAAACATTATTATAATAAAAAATCATTATTTCATCATTGAAATATATATTCTCTTGACGGATGGAATAGAGTTAACAGTTATAGATAACAGGGCCGGATTCCGATCTCAGGATTTAGCCAAGTTCCAGACTTCAAACAGCTGGAGTCAAAAAATTGGCTTACCGAAACGGGGCGTAGTCATAGACCACGTTCAAATTAAATTTACAAGAACTAGAAAATTGAACACAAAATAAAATGAAGAGAAAATACTGTGAAGTTTCAGCTATTTTGGATTATTCAGGAATGTTGCATTTCGTGAAGGAAAAATGTTTCCAATCAAGGAAATAAAAAAAATAATAAAGATTATCATAATTATAAACTGCGACTACGCCCCGATTCCGAGAGCGAATTTTCTGACTATTCAGGGCCGGTTTCCGAGCTCAGGATCTATAAGTTCTCGACTTACAGGTCCACTCAAATAAGCTCTCAGGTCTAAATTGACTTTCTGAGTCACGATTTTATCATCTAAACTCCGGGGTCTATTAAGTCCTCGACTTATTTGAGTCCAGAACTTTAACGCAGTAAACATGAGGGAAATTCACAATATTTTGCTGTTGTATTGTTAGCATTATAACAAATCGGAAACAGCTGATTGCAGCGGGATGATTCAAATGAGCATGCTCTCCAAACTATTTTGTAAAAATACGTTTCGATTTCTTTGTAGGCCTATTCAAAGCAAAATCTTTGAAAGGTGAATGAATAAACATTTCATTTTACGTTATGCTATTATCGATCATTGATCCTAACCAGTGATTTTAGAATAAAAATTTCATTGGGCTATTGAGTTTGAAAACGTATTTGTTTTGAAAAAAAAAACTGGAATAATAATTTATTATTGTTATATTATTATTAATATGTTGAATATGACATTGATTAATAACATTCAGATTGGAAGATAAATTCCAAGGCAATCCTTGTATTACTTTTCTTGAACAATTTTAGGTTATGTCACATTCATCGTTAAATAAGGTTAGTTTTTTACGCATATTCCGAAACAATTTTATTGCAAAATAAACTTGCAAACTATAAATTGTGAATTTAGATGGACTAATCCAGATAATTTGGGTATTCCATGACATCTATTTGGCTTTTCATCTACTCCAAAACAATAACTGAATTGTGTTTGCTCAGTTAAGTCTAGAACTTAAATTTAAACCCTACCCCAGTCGAGGGTTTAAGATTACGCTGTTTCAAGTTCTGGACTTAACGATTCTTGATAAATCCTCGACTCGGAAAGAGGCGAGAATCTAATTCAAGTCCTGGACTTATAAGCCCTTCACTCAGAAAGCGAAATTATAAACTCCAGGGTCTAACGTGATCTCTAAACTCCAGGGTCCTCAACTACGTTAACGCCCTGACTCGGAAAGCCAATTTTCTGACTCCAGAGTTTAAAGCCAGTTAAAGTCTAGAACTTAGCTAAATCCCGAGCTCGGAAACCGGTCCTTAAAGTCTAGAACTAGAGGTGCATTTTCGTTTGTGCGTAAATTTCTGCAGTCGACGACGACAAGCATTGTTGACATTCATATTGTCCGAATTTCAAGTATGCTTAAACAGCTGATCAAATAAATTTTCATTAGTAGTTGTGCTTATTATTCAAGAATCGAAACATTTCTAATAATATCAACATATTGCAAATTAACAGTATAAAAAAGTATAAACTCAACCTCCCCCATTAAAACATAATCTTTTGGGTTATCCAGACACATTGGAATCTACCCAATCTGCGATCCTCACCCTGTCGTGGTCGACCACGACATTCACGCACAAACGAAAATCCAGCTTTAGCTGAATCCCGAGCTCGGAAACAGGCTCCTAATACTACAATTTCAACTATACACTGTAGACTGTAGAAGGCATACATCCTATTACATAGCCAAACAACCTCAAATCTTATAGTTTCTACCATAGTTTTTACTTTCCTTGCCCTATTACCATAGGTAAGGAAAGTATTGCTTTCCAAAAAAAAAATTAAGGTACCCCAATTTCAAGTTTTCTATACGTTTCAAGTCCCCCAGAGTCCAAAAACATGATTTTTGGGTGTTGGTCTGTGTGTGTGTGTATGTGTGTGTGTGTTGTGTGTGTGTGTGTGTGTGTGTGTGTGTGTGTGTGTGTGTGTGTGTGGTGTGTGTGTGTGTGTGTGTGGTGTGTGTGTGTGTGTGGTGGTGTGTGTGTGTGGTGTGTGAACACGATAACTCCATTCCTAATCAACCGATTGACTTGAAATTTTAAACTTAAGGTCCTTATACCATGAGGATCCGACAATAAGAAATTCAATAGAATTCAATTCAATATGGCGAAAAAAATGGCGGATAATTTCTAAAAAAACATGTTTTTCACGTTTTTCTCGAAAACGGCTCTAACAATTTTCTTCAAATTTATACCATGAATAGCGGATTTATAAGCCCTAGCAACTGACATGAGTCTCATTTCTGGGAAAATTGCAGGAGCTCCGTAATATTCTTGAGAAAAATGGCGGATAATTACTAAAAAAACCATGTTTTTCACGATTTTCTCAAAAATAACTTGACCGATTTTTTTCAAATTTATACCCTGTATAGTTATTACTCAGCTCTATCAGCTGGCATGAGTCTCCTTTCTGGGAAACCAATGGGGGGTCCCCCCCATCCTTGAGAAATTTACTTTGTAACCTTCTCGTGCTTGAGGTAGGTGGGTAGAGCAGTTTATTCAAAAGAACACATGTCGATAGTTTATTTGTATTACAGCTGTTGCGACAACTTTTAAAAAATCCTCAAATTTTATAATTAAAAAATAGGAAAATGTACTCTGAAAACAATAACAATAGTATAATCATAGTTTCAATTATTTAGCCGCCAATCGGCATAATGTTATTCCCCGAAATTATCCTCTTTTAAGAATGAGGCTTATAGATCAATGAGCAAGGAAAGTTGTGTGAGTGTACCACACCAGACTTCCACTATAGATTCTAGAATTTCTGACCTGGAATAGTGCGAGCAATGCCGGTAGCAGTGACCTTGGACTGTCCTTCAGCGCCCGATGGCCTTGAAATGGCGAAAATCTTCGACCCAGACTCCTCGAGGAAAGTCAGCTGTTTGATGCCTGGCTGTTCTTGCTTGCTGATCACCTGCTCTGTCAGTCGGTTCCACACCAACACGTTGCCTGATTCCGACGATATTATGTATCTGCAAACAAAAGGGGTATTGACAATGTTGTTTTAGCCAGTTAAAGTGCTATTTATAATAACTCTGGATTGTGAACGCCCCATCTAAAACAATCTGATATCAGCCAAGGTCTATAAATACAGGTCATGACACAATCCCGTGATGCATTGCAAAATCGCCATTTTATGGGGTCCTAGTTCACCAATTTTCAAATTTATCAGGTGTTATCATTGTGGATTGAACAACATGATGTGTTATTTTGTAATATTGTTAAAGTGATATTGCTTGGCTTAGAATTGTAAAATAAATTGTTCCGACAGAATATAATAATATTTAGATTCCAACTAGGAACTGAATTGTTGATTTTTAGATTTAATTGATCGGGACTTTGAAACTCTTTTTGAAATTGGCCTCGCTTATTTCTGTCTTGTCCCAATGCCTTTTGAATCATAATCCTTGAGACAAGATAAGAACAATAATTTTCAATAATAGATAAATGGAAAATTGAAGCATTTATTATTGAAATTTTATTATAAAAAAAATTGAAAACCTGAATTCACATATTATCTGAACTAGAATATTGTTTTTAAAATGCACAATTTTGTTACGAGCAAATTGAATTAGATTGGATTTTCAAATGTACCACCATAAAGACCCCATAAAATGGCCGCTCAATAAGTAACATGAGTGTCATGAACTAAATTCAATAGAATTTATAAGGAGGGCAAAATATCGTACGAACAAAAATCGATGTGTGTGTATGTGTGTGTGTGTTTGTGTGTGTGCGGGGCTTTATTAGTCAAGAGAATATTTTTGTCAATGATTAAAAATTATAAATTTTCATAAGTGAGGTTAAAGGTTCTATAAATTATTATTTTTACATTTTTAAAACCGATCTGGCAACATTGCGGAGCTAGAGAAGGATAGCGCTATCTGCTTTGTTGAATGATTGACAAGGATAACAACACCATGTTAATCAAATACTGCCATTATAACGTGGACCTCACTTTAAGCAGATCTCATGTTTCAGGAGTATGGTAGGCAACCCGCCATACACTCTGTTGCTATCATACATACAGACCTTGGTAAATACTACCATAGAGAAACAATAGCGTAAGTAGATATCCCATGGGATAGGGCGTTTATGTCGCAACTTTTACTGTTATCTCAAGCCGATTACTGTCGATTATTGTCGAATTTCACTTTTTTGTTGGGGTGAGAGTGTATGAACGGCACAATATGAGAGACTACCAGTGTCACACAGCTTCACGGGAAAGAATTAGATTAAGTATGGGCTTGAGATAACAGTAAAAGTTGCGACATAAACTAGATATTCCATGGAATATCTACTTATGCTATTATTTCTCTACGATACAATTTGTCTTTCTTCTTCTTCTTCTTCTTCTTCTTCTTCTTCTTCAAACATATTAAAACCATAATATCAGGACCGAGCTTCGCTCTGGAGTACAAAAGCATAGAAAATTTATTACGAAAGAATAAATTATATTAACACTCATAACATTCATTCAGAAATGTTCTATCTAATCACAGTAAATTGTGACCAATTCCCAGAGAAATGCAAAAATTTCCCTCACATTTTCTGTGTCCAAAAAAGTGGTTTTTGGGTATTGGTCTGTATGTGTGTGTGTGTGTGTGTGTGTGTGTGTGTGTGTGTGTGTGTGTGTGTGTGTGTGTGTGTGTGTGTGTGTGTGTGTGTGTGTGTGTGTGTGTGTGTGTGTGTGTGTGTGTGTATAAGTGAATATGCGTCTGTGTACACAATATCTGATGTCCCAATTAACGGAATGACTTGAAATTTGGAACTTAAGGTCCTTACAGTATAAGGATCCGACACAAACAATTTCGATCAAATGCAATTAAAAATGGCGGCTAAAATGAAGAAAATGTTGTCAAAAACAGGGTTTTTCGCGATTTTCTCGGAAATGGCTCCAACGATTTTGATCAATTTCATACCCAAAATAGTCATCGATAAGCTCTATCAACTGCCACCAGTCCCATATCTGTAAAAATTTCAGGAGCTCCGTCCCATCTATGCAAAGTTTGATTTTAGATTCTCAATTATCAGGCTTCATATACAATTTAAACGAAAAATTTCGAGTGAAAAAGATTCAGCATGAAAATCTCTACAATTAATGTTCAGTAACATTTTCACCGAAAATTGAAAATAAGCTCGAAATTCGAGAAAATGTGATTATTCAATTGCAAACTGTTGGCAACTGTTGATTCTATTAAATCATTCACTATGAAGAGATAGCACACATCGTTTGTCTCCAGCGTTATTATCCTGTCACCAGCTGGCTCAAATCTTTGAATAGTAGACTCTTATGCGCGTGAACACTAGCGTCACGTGATCAATTTTCATAACGGCAAAGAAAGTAGTGCGAGTGCGCCACACCAGATTTTTTATGTATTATTTTATTAATTTCAAAAAAGGTACTCTAAGAAGCATCGAGAAGCCAAGGAAGGTATGTTCAATTTTGGGTCAAATGGAGTTATATACAGATACTTGTATGCTCATCATATATAAAAACTTGGTGGCAAAGGGATATTATGTGACTGTAGCTTAAGCTGTGAGTAAAACAATAGAACATTATTGGCGTCTGAACGAATTCACCATCTCTCTTGAAGGCCAAGAGAAATAATATATCAGGGAGATGTTTTGGTGGCCGATGTGCGCACGCATCTCTGTTGGCTGCCAAAAAACATAATTCTATTTTTTGAACTAATGTCACAAAGAACAAATTCACTCAAAATTCGGAGAAGTGGAATTACCTACAAATGTCACAGCGAACAAATTCACTCAAGATTCGGAGAAGTGAAGATACCTGCAAAAGTCAGGCCAAACAAATTTGCCGGGAACATTTTGTGAAAGCTTCAGGAAATAAACCGTTGAGTGGCACTCTAGTGCTTCAGCTGGCGGAAATATCATTCCACTTTGCTCTCATAGTGTAGCATTCAGAGAGAGAAGGATATAGCTGGCGAGAGAGAGATAAGGATAGGTGGAGAGATAGAGAGAAGATGAATGGAGAGATTAGAATAGAATAGCTGCCTTAATTTTTTACCTAGGAGGGCAGAGTTAGGGCGCAGCCGGCCCTCTCTTGCACTCAATCCTCCAATACAACGCTGAATAATTACTAGATTAATTACATCGAATTGAGAAAGAAATATATACAGTACATAAAATAATACAAACAACGTTAATAAACATTATTGAAATACAAAAAAATAATCGATGGAGGAAAAATAGAAACCTGAATTATAATTAAGATAGAAATAGAAATTAAATATTAAAAACTAATGAAAAATAAAAAGAAGATCAGAAAAGAAAAAGAAAATAGTTCAAGCAAAATCTGTAGAAAGATTATAAATATTCTAGACAGAAACACCGTGTACGGCGGGTTGCCTATCTTACTCCTGAATAAAAGATATTCAGAAGATGAAGAAAAAAGTAGGAGAAGAAGGAGGATGAGGAGAAGGAGGAGGAGGAGGAGGAGGAGGAGGAGGAGGAAGAAGAAGAAGAAGAAGAAGAAGAAGAAGAAGAGAAGAAGAAGAATAAGAAGAAGGAGAGAAAGAAGAACGAGAAGAGAGAAGTAAAGGGGCCTAGAATTAAACTTGATAACTTAAAGATGAATACAAAGAGAAGACTGAGTTGGTGAGAGAGAAAGATTGATTGATTGAGTACTCTATTGATTACAATATATACTGGCTTGAGCACTCATATATAATAACTTACAATACAGCAAAATTATAGATGAATTTACACAATATAGACTAAGAAAATGATTATTGAACGGTATGAAAAATCAACTTGGAATAACTATAGATAATATTGTTATGCATCTACATGAATTGACAGAGCTTTGGACATATTAATGTCCATTCTTTGTTAGAATATTCCAAGTATCCTTCCCACTAACTCTTTACCAAAGATAGAGGGAGATTAGATTAGACTTCTTTATTTATGTATGTTACAATATTTACTGGCTTATACACTAATTTACATTAAATGACGATAATGCTAGTTATTCAACGAATTTCACAAAGTTAAAATAATTAATCAATGAGAATAAATATAGAATGCAATTAGAATAACGATAATATAATAATGTGATGTAACTTCAAAAATCAGCGGTATTTCAACAAATCATTGTCGATTCTCTAAGAAGGATGTGAAATATCCTTCCCATTAACACACGACCGGGTTGTGATGCATTAGAGCTGTTGGGAATTACCGTATAACTCCCATAACAAGTAATGTTCAAATAAGGAACTCCACTTAATAAGTTAAAAACTAGTTGATTTGAATCTTAGAATTATGGGATGAATGAATGAATGAAATTAGAGTGAGTAATGGTGAATACAATATTGCATTGATAATTAAAATTAGATACTGTAAATGGAACAAACGTTATAGAGTGGGATTAGAATTAAAATTTTAGAAATAATTGATTGAGTAATATCGACAATATACAGTACTAAAGAACAGAGAATCTTAAGATAGGAAAGAAAGGGAAGAGATTGATTGATTGAATGATTGAGTACTTTATTTATGTAGATTACAATATATACTGGCTTATACACTCTTATATACAATAGCTTACAATACAGCAAAATTATAGATGAATTTACATAATATAGACTAAGAAAATAATTATTGAAAGTATATGATATGAAAAAGTAATTTGTAATATAATAACTATGGATAATTATATTGTTATGCATCTACATAAATTGGCGGAGCTTTGGACATACCAATGTCCATTCTTCGGAAAGAATATTAAAAATATCCTCCCCACTAACTCTCTAACAAAGAGAAAGAGAGAAAGAGAGGGAAAAAGAGAGAAAAAGAGAGATTCGAAAGATATAGAGAAAGAGTGAGAGCGTGAAAGTATGAGAGAGACAACAGAGAGAGAGAGAGAGAGAGAGAGAGAGTGAGTGATTGGAAGAAGACGGGCAACTATTGAGAGCTTGAAAATACGGGTAAGGTGAAGAAATAGCGGTTGAAAAATGACGGCATTTAAGAGCAAGCAAGAAGCATCAGCAGCTAAGTGACAAAAAGCTCCCAATTCATCTTCCCAGCCAACATCGCATCTCCACTTCATTTCCCAACAAGTCCAAGCCAATTATTATTGTTGATGCTACAGTGAAAGAGTCGGAAAGTGTAAGAGTGAGAGTCACTCCTGCAATCCATCGACTTCAACAGCAGTTATTCAATTACTTTGACAGACCACTTTATTGGATTCGTTCTTTCAATGAAACTCACTAGTTGATGTAGAATAGAATAGACCTATATCAATATAATTCAAATAATTCAAGAATAGAAAATGAAAACTTATTCAAAACGACACCTCGTTTGAAAAATAAATCCAAAATAAAGAATGTTCTCTTTCAACAAAGTAAAAAAAACGTATTTTCCTCCACCTACTGTCTAAAGTACTTACTTTACTCCCTGAAACCTAATACTAAAGTGTCACTTTTTCGCTCTCGGTAGTAAAAAACAGAAAAACTCCCTAGGGAGTAAAAGTGACTCCATTTAAATAACATGGGAGCATCTCTATTTTGAAACTTACATTGTAATAGGTTAGAAGGTCTAAGCTCAGATGAGAAAGCATAATAGAGGTGTCTGTCATTGAGTCAACTGATTCAATACCACAACCAGAAATTTGATCAACTCATGAAATATATGTTTGTATGATAATTATTATATTCTTAATATTAGTAGATGATAAAAATTTATACAATTTTTAAAATATTTTATTCTATTCAAAATACCAGCCAACAAATATTTTCGATCTGCAATTGAAATCTGAACCGCGTGATCTGGAGTCAGCCATTTTTGGTAGCTGCTCAGCTGATATAATTGTTACAACTTTTGCCCATAGATAGCACAATCGGCAGTGCCAATCAGACGACCGGTTTTTAGGTTTTAGATTTAGGTTATGTTGTTAGGAATCATTGTCACCAATACGTGAGTTATTAGAATGATTTTATTTGCAGTTTCTATAAGAAAATGTAGATGGAGGAAAAATGTTGTGTACATCACGAGCGAAAAATACTTTTTCTCCCTCAGGAAAATTGCTGCCCTCGGCTTCGCCTCGGGCTTCAAACTTTTTCCCACAGGGAGAAAAAGTCGTACTTTTCACTCTAGATATACAAATAACTATTAGGCTTAGCCGAAGCCGTCAGCCTGGTTGATAGTTTTCACAGTCTTTATTGACCAAACGTATTGAGGTCCATGTTTTAGCTCGGATTTTCTTTTGTTTGTCTGTATGTATGTATGTCACGCATTTACGGCCAAACGCGTTGATAGAATTCTATGAGATTTGGCAGGAATATTCCTTTTTCAACTGCGCGTCGATGTATGAGTTTTTGTTTGAAATTTACATTTTAAGGATAATATGAAAAGAAAAGAAATTCCTCCATACTCTGATATCACCATATATATACCATCTACTCTGAAGATAGGAATAATCAGACAAAAGAATTATTCATAATCAATCAGCTAAGAAGTGGATTAAACAGATTTTCTGGAGAAGCCGTGTCCATTCCTATAAGGTCTATAGATTCAATCGAAGACCTTGAAGAGTTATGCATCTTTAAGGTATTTGAATATTTTGTTTTGCAGTCATTGTATTATTGATGCATGCCCATCAGTATCAATATTCTCACATTTGAAAAGAACTAATTTGATAGGTGATTAAAAATAATCAAATGAACTAAATTATACTGAAGAAATTATAATATTCTTTATTGGCGAGAATTAATTTTCATCAGATGGAAAAATTATCACAGAACTGGATGAATTATATCATATGGAATACAAATTCAAACGTGAACTGAGTTTGCTAACATTTCAAACAGGTGACATCAGATACTTATGATACTGTATGAAAAAACTGCGTGAGATCTACTGTTTACAAAACTACTAGTAATGATACATTATGTAAGGTTGACGCATATTAGGAAATTGAAAACATTTTGGGCAATAACCTGTTTTTTCTTTTCTGATCATTGTATTGTTTGTGCTAACTCATCGCTGCCCCAGTTCAACAGTGCTACAACTCAAATATTATTGACCGAGCGAAGTGAGGTCTAAGATACAAGTCGACGGTTTGGCATTTCTCTTGATGTTTGAATGTTTGAATGTTTGAATGTTTGAATGTTTGAATGTTTAAATGTTTGAATGTTTAAATGTTTATATGTTGCGCATTTACGGCGAAACGCGGTAATAGATTTTCATAAAATTTGACAGGTATGTTCCTTTTTCAATTGCGCGTCGACGTATATACAAGGTTTTTGGAAATTTTGCTTTTCAAGTAGAATATAAAAGGAAAAATGAGTCTCCTTTTTCAATATGAGAGGAAAAAGGAGCCTCCTTCATCAATATTAGAGCCTCCTACGCCAATATTAGAGTAAAAATCAGACTATAGAATTAATTATCATAAATCAGCTGACAAGTGATTACACAGATGTGTGGAGAAACCAGTCTATTGCTTTATTTCCATATGGTCTATAGTTTCAATCAGGTACTTGTGGATGAGAATACTGCGTGTTCATCAGAACACTGTTCTGAACTGTTCACAGAACTACTAAACATTTTTGAGATTTCTACATCATTTTACTCAGCTTTCCTTCCTCTTTCCAGAGCTACACTCAACTAAGTCTAAGAATATTATACTTCTACATGGGAGAAATCAACATTCCATATGCAATGCACAATTCGTAGTAATAATTTGAAACATTGAATTGCCTTTTTCTCAAAACTTGGATTTTTGAGTTGTAGTAGTGTTGAACTAGGCCAGCACGATAAATAAATAAATATTTCAATGAGGCAATGCAATTATTAACATCTCAATGTAACTTGGTTGGCCAATAACGGTAGGACTTGCAAAATAGACATCCATGTTCATTCTTCACACAAACACACACACACACACACACACACACACACACACACACACACACACACACACACACACACACACTCATGTTCATAACATAAAATAAACATCAATAAACTACTGGAAAATCAGGTCAGATCATTCGATATTATTATTACTACAGTAATTGTTTGAGATTGAAGTTATAAATTGGGAGTAGGAATGTGCGTGGTTCGGAACCCACCTGCCGTCGGGAGTGATGAGAGCATGGGTGACAATGGCGCCCAAAGGACTATCTGCCAACTGAGTGATGAGCCTTCCTATCTGCAGATCCCACACGCCAACTGAGCCACGGGTTACTGTTACCGCTATACCTGATGCCTGGCAAATGCTGCAAAAAACATCATTTATTGTATTTTTTCTTTAGGGCTATTCATAAATATAAATAAAAATTAGAAATCTAATCACCCTTTTAAAACTGTTCAATCGTGTCATGTATCGGCTATATTATTCGATTATCAAGCTATGTTCCAAGACCAGGTTCCTTGTCATTATCAAGTCTAAATAATGGCATTATATAGCCGAAACATGTTTTTTTTTGTGTAGTTGAGAAGTTTATATTGTGGTAATTATTCATATTTAATGAAAAAGACTAAGAAATTGTCGAAAACCACAGATTTATTGATACTTAGAAAGACCGAAACTTTCTAAGTATCAATAAATCTGTGGTTTTTGACAATTTCTTAGTCTTTTTCATTCAAGCCGAAATATGTCATGATTGAACAATTTTAAAAGGGCACTTACATTTCTAATTTTCATTTATAAATATCATCTATCTATAATATAATAAAGTGAATGACTGGCTTATACACGTACGGTATAGGAAGATTGTTTGACGCATCATCACGTCTGAACTACTGGACTGATTAACTAGAAATTTTGTACGATTTCTTTTTGTGCAATTTCTTAGTCTTTTTCATTCAAGCCGAAGCATGTCATGATTGGGAAATTTTAAAAGGGCACTCACATTTCTAATTTCCATTTATAAACATCATCTATCTATAATATAATAAAGTAAATGACTGGCTTATACACGTACGGTATGGGAAGATTGTTTGACGCATCATCACGTCTGAACTACTAGACTGATTAACTTGAAATTTTGCACATAGATTCTTGATCAACCGACGATGATTATAGACTTATTTTCAATTCTTCAAGGTTTCATTTAATCAAGTTTTCAGTCTGTCAAGTTTTTTATTGGACCATTGCAGATCACAGGTTACCTTCTAGTTTATAATATAATGAAGGGAAGAATTGGATTATACACGTATGGAATAGGAAAATTATGTTTGAGAAGAATTGGATTCTTCTCCTAAGAATTGGATTATACACGTATGGAATAGGAAAATTATGTTTGGCACATCATCACGTCTCAACCACTCAACTGATCAACTTGAATTTTATCTATAGACTCTTAATTTATCAAGGGTGGTTATGGGCCTATTTTTAATTCTTCAAGATTCCAGTATGTCAATTTGTCAGTTACAATATTTCAGGGAATATCAATGCATATACATTCTTAATTTATCGAGCATGGTTATAGGCCTACTTTTGAACTCCACCAGGTTGCATTGGGTCAAGTTTCCAGTCCGTCAATTTTATTACTGGACCCTTGCGGAGCACAGGTTACCTTCGAGTATAATAATGGAGGAAAGAATTGGCTTATACATGTACGGGATGGGAAATTTACGTCTACGTTATCATCACGTCTGGACTACTGGACTGATTAACTTGAAATTTTGCATATAGATTCTCAATTAACAAAGGATGTTTATGGGCTGATTCTGAATTCCACAAGGTTTCATAACGTCAAGTTTTCAGACCGTCAAGACTTCTATTGAATCCTTGCGAAGCAAAGGTTACCTGCTAGTTCATCTGTATTATAATGAATGAAACAATTGGCTTATAGACGTACAGGATGGGAAATTCACGAATGACGCATCATCAGATCAACATGAAATTTTCATATTGATTCTCACCTTATTGAGGATGATACTAGAAGCGACAATCTACAGATTTTTCATATATTCAACAGGTTGACGATCCGTTTTCGGGGTGAATGACCTCAACGAATCAGCCACCTGTTGAATGTCTCAAAGGCAAAAGTTTCATTTTCGAAACACAATACCATGTGACTCGACTGATCTAGCATCATGTCCTCCATGGGAATGTATGAAGGAAGTAGAGCTTGGAACATACTCAGATTTCGAAGAACACCTTTAGGATCAGAGCTGGCGGCAAAAATCTACAGATTTTTTATACATTCAACAGGTGGCAGATTTTGTTCTTGGGGTGAATGACCTCAACGAATCTGCCACTTGTTGAATGTCTGAGGAAGTTGTGAGTTCAAAGTCCATCTTAGAGTAGAATCGGCGACCTGTTGCATGTCTGGGTTTAAAGGTCAAATAAAGGCCATGAATATGTTCAGTATTTTGTTCTTGGGGTGAATGACCTCAACGAATCTGCCACTTGTTGAATGTCTGAGGAAGTTGTGAGTTCAAAGTCCATCTTAGAGTAGAATCGGCGACCTGTTGCATGTCTGGGTTCAAAGGTCAAATAAATGCCATGAATATGTTCAGAATTCTGTTCTTGGGGTGAATGACCTCAACGAATCTGCCACTTGTTGAATGACTGAGGAAGTTGTGAGTTCAAAGTCCATCTTAGAGTAGAATCGGCGACCTTTCGACAATGGCGCTTGAAGCCAAACGCCAGCAAGACAGAGGTTTCATGCTTCCACCTAAACAACAAACTTGCCAAGAAAGAACTCAAAATTCAATTTGAGAACACATTGCTCCTCCATAACAGCACTCCTAAATACCTCGGCGTAACACTCGATAGAACTCTCTCCTTCAAAGCCCACTTAACAAAAACAGCGGAAAAGTTGAGGACCAGGAATAATGTTGTTAAAAAGCTTTGTGAACTAGCTGGGGGCTTCAGCTTCAACCCTGCGCTCAACAGCTCTGAGTCTTGTATTTTCTGCTGCTGAATATTGTGCACCTGTGTGGCTAAACAGTCCTCACACACACACAGAATAGATGCCCAACTCAACAATACAATGAGAATGATTAGTGGAGTCATCAAATCAACACCTACTGATGGCTTCCAGTTCTAAGCCACATACCACCACCAAACCTGCGTCGTAAAATGCTCTCATCAGAGAATTTGAAAAAATTTCAAATAACCCAGACCTGAGAATACATGAGGATATTGAAAATGCAAATAAAACCCGCTTGCGATCAAGAAAGCCACCAACAAAAACTGCAATCGATACTGCTACAGAACAGAACTTCAATTTGCTTAGTGCATGGCAGCAGGAATGGACTATGAAGCAGCAAGATCAAATCCCATGGTTCTCCCAAAAGCCACCAGGTTTTGGCTTACCAAGGAAAGCTTGGTCGACTCTAAACAGAATTAGAACCAAGCACGGTCGATGTGGTGACTTGTTGTAAAAATGGGGCAAAATACCATCGCCCTCCTGTGAATGTGGGGAAAAACAAACAATTGACCATATAGTGAAAGAGTGTGCAATCACAGCCTTCAGAGGAGGAACAGAAGAAGATTTCTTGATGGCAACTCCAGAGTCAATAGCTTACTTAAACGGACTGGATATATGACAAGGGATTATTCCAATGATGATCCTGAAAATGGAATGGATACTGATTGATACGTCTTGAAAGCCATACGCTAAATAAATAAATAATCGGCGACCTGTTGCATGTCTGGGTTTAAAGATCAAATGAAGGCCAGGAATATGTTCAGTATTTAGTTCTTGGCGTGAATGACCTTAAAGAATCTGCCACTTGTTGAATGTCTGAGGAAGTTGTGAGTTCAAAGTCCATCTTAGAGTAGAATCGGCGACCTGTTGCATGTCTAGGTTCAAAGTCCAAATAAAAATGCACAAAATAAGAGGTTATTCACATCAAAACGAATCAGCCACCTGTTGAATGTCAGAAAAGCTGAAGTTTCATTTCCAAAAAAAAACCACAATACCATTAGACTCGACTGATATAGCATAATGTCCTCCATGGGAATGCATGGAGGGAGTAGAGCTTGAAGCATCCCTACCCTCATATTTCGAAAAACACCTTGAGGGGCGGAGCTGGAGGCAAAAATCTACAATTTTTCATACATTCAACAGGTGGCAAATACATTCTCATGGTGTATGACCTCATAGAATAGATTAACTTGGACAGTACGCTTCATTTATTTGAATTAATTATATTTCATTTATATACTTCGGTACTTTGTAACTTACAATATGTTCAATTGTTTAATGTGTTTTTGTTTTGTTCATTATTAATAAATCAGTTCAACTGATGATCCAATCATATTTTAATTGTGCTAACTATAGTGAGGTCCACGTTATAATGGCAGTGCTTGATTAGCAATGGTATCGCTATCCTTGTCTATCGTTCAACAGAGCGGATAGCGCTATCTCTTTCTCGCTTTGCTCTGTTGGCAGATCGTCTTTCAACAATGTAGAGTCAATGATTAATTAACAAAATATTTCATCTTAATTATGAAATTTCATTTATTGAAAAACAAATTTGGTTGCTCAATTGACCGAGCTAAGTGAGGTCTAAGATTTAAGTCGACGGTTTGGCATAAACATTGTTTAAATGTTTGAATCTTTATATGTTGCGCATTTACGGCGAAACGCGGTGATAGATATTTCCATGAAATTTGACAGGTATGCTCCTTTTTTAATTGCGCGTCGACTTATATACAAGGTTTTTAGAAATTTTGCATTTCAAGGATAATATAAGAGGGAAAAAGGATCCTTCCTTCATACGCCAATATTAGAGTAGAAATCAGTCTATAGAATTATTAATCATAAATCAACTGACAATTTATTACACAGATGTGTGGAGAAGCCAGTCTATTGCTGTATTTCCATAAGGTCTATAGTTTCAATCAGGTACTTGTGGATGAGAATACTGCGTAAGGTCTACTGTTCACAGAACTACTAGTAAAAATGATATAATCGATTATTTTAAACGAGAATGAACAGTTAATATTACATCAATAAACCTGTATCAGCTACCGTTTATAGAAGGCATTGACAAGACAGAGAATCGGCAACGTTGTTCTGCTATCTTTCTCCTCTGCCATTATAACGTGGACCTCTCTATTGTATTACTACCTGAATTGTAAAGTTTTTCCTGTGATTATTTCTGTGAATTTGAGTGCTCAAACACATAGAATAATGCATGATCATCTCTAAACCAAGGCATACTTGACAAGAAAATTGATGAAATTTGAACTTAGATGTGCGTTACCTGATAGAATCGACCTGCAATTCATGTCTGTCGATGACGTGCACTTGCTCGAAGATATTGTTGATGTTCCACACTTTGACGGTGCGGTCGATTGATGACGTAATCACCGAGTTCCAGTTGCCGACAGTCAGCGCCTCCAAGGAGATGATTCGTCCAAAGTGCGCATCAAGCACTTTTACAAGATCGCCCTTGTCCAGAGTCCATACGTACAGGTTTTTCCTGGAATAGTACCATCAATTAACTGAAAAATTATCATAAATTTACTGAAAATCTTGGGAATAATAATTCATGAATCAATAATTTATTATTAAACGAAGCTCCAAATAAAATGCTGTAAATCACCCGAAGACTTCTGCTAATGCAAATATTGATAACAGGGTTAACAGCTAGATTTCAGGGTGATTTACAGCATTTAATTTGGATTTTCGTTTGATAATAAATTATCAATTCATTAGCATTTGAATGATTGCAATATCTCAGTAATTTACATCTATAATTCAAGAATCATTGAGAAACCAAGTCTCCAGCGTCCAGCGTTCACACATACAGGTTTTCTCTGACAGATCATAATGAATCTACTGCAAAATAGTCGTGAAAATCCATGATTATTGACAAATCGAGTCGCCAGCGTATAGATCTGTATCCTCAGTCTTGTCAATGCCTTCTATAGCTGATTCAGGTTTATCGATGTAATATAAACTGTTCATTCTCGTTTAAAATAATAAATTCTATTTTATCAAGCAAGAAATTATATTTATCAATGATTTAGTAATGAATTTTCATAATCAAGTTTAAATATTTTGTCAATGAATAATTATTAACTCTACATTGTTGAAAAAACGATCTGGCAACAGAGCAAAGCGAGAAAGAGATAGCGCTATCCGCTTTGTTGAATAATAGACTAGGATGGTAATACAATTTCTAATCAAACACTGCTATTACAACGTGGACCTCACTATATCAAATAACCATCAATTTACTGCAAAATAAGCATGGAGATTCATATATTATTGGAAACACATACGCCATTGTTCAGTGTCAATACAAACAGGTTTCTCCCGAGAATTATCATTTATTTGGTGGGAGATGATCATGGAAATTCATATATTATTAGGAATGAAAAATACGCTCTTGTCTAACGTCCATACGTACAAAATTTTCCTGGCAAATAATCTTAGATCTACAGCAACATAATCATGAAAAACCATTGATCATTGGGAAACCGGGTCGCCGGTACCAAACTCACAAGTTTTTCCTGGAAAATTCTGTATAAGATGAATATCAAATATTATAAGAAGTGGTACTATAACCTTATTCAGATCAGCTCATCAACTATCTTAATTCGGGGGAAAATAGTTTTGGATTAATTTCTATTCTGTCATTCCTCTCCCAATCATTGTTTTTATCTTGTGCATGTGTAAATGAAATGAATAAATAAATATAATCTATACTATAATGAGGAAAAGAACTGGATTATACACGTGAGGGATAGGAAAATTATGTTTGACGCATCATCACTTCTGAACTACTAACTGATTAACTTGAAATTTCGCATATAGATTCTTAATCAACCGAGGATGGTTATAGGCCTGTTTCAGACTCTTCAAGATTCCACTCGGTCAAGTTTTCAGTTTGTCGAGTTCTTGAATAGACCTGCTAGTCTTGAATACATACTTTTTACTTTTTGTGTAGTTGAGAAGTTGATATTGTTGACCGAGCGAAGTGAGGTCTAAGATTCAAGTCGACGGTTTGGCATTTCTCTTAATGTTCAAATGTTTATATGTTTTTATGTTGCGCATTTACGCGAAACGCAGTAATAGATTTTCATGGAATTTGACAGGTATGTTCCTTTTCAAATTGCGCGTCGACGTATATACAAGGTTTTTGGAAATTTTGCATTCCAATGATAATATAATAGGAAAAAGAAGCCTCCTTCATACGCCAATATTACCGTAAAAATAAGACTATTCATCATAAATCAGCTGTCTAGTGGACTATAATCCTACCTGTTCAAAAACATCGAACATCTTGAAAATGTATCTTTACATCAACGTTAGTAGACAGTTGTTGACTAACTACTCGTTCAAAAACATCGAACATCTCGAAAATGTATCTTTCCATCAACGTTGTAGACAGTTGCAGCCAGACCTGATAACAGCGCTCACACTCACATTCCGGGACGACACGTCACGGTACGATATAGGACAGAAAGCTCTATGTTTAGTTAAGATTTTTTCTAGACATTTTTTATTGATAAATTATTTATTAATCTTTGAGAAAACATAACAACAGGTCAATGTAACTCACTGAGCGCGAGGTCTACTCTCCACAGAACTACTAGTGGTTATTATTCATATTGAATAAAAATACTAAGAAATGTTCAAAAACCACAGATTGTAAATCTCTAAATTTCTGGGTATTTTTATTTAATTTAACATATGTATGTTATTTAACATATGTAAATTAAATATGTTATGTAGGTACTTCTCATATGATGTCTTCAGTATTATCGAATTTCTATTCTGTTGTCTGCAGAAATGAATCTTCATTCTATTCTATTCTATAGTAATAATTATTGTAGATTCTTCTCTTTCACGTCTTCTTCCACACAGCAAAAAAGAAGGTACGGGAGAATTGGGTTCAACGAACGGAGAAAATATGAAAACCGCAGAGCAAAAAGCAATATAAAACTGAAAAGAAAACTGGGTAAATCATGCTCAACACGATATCTTTTGACTGACAGCTATGTATTACATGTGAGGCATGTATTATAATATGTAAGGCATGTGTTATATGTGAGGCGCTCTGCTCTCCTAGCTCATTTACATGCACTGAATGGGTTGGTTCAGTGGCCTGATACGTGTATATTGCAGTCCTCCACTACTGGAGCAGAAGAAGAAGGAAAAGGAGAAGAAGGAGAAGAAGGAGAAGAAGAAGAAGAAGAACGGAGAAGAAGAAGAAGAAGAAGAAGAACGGAGAAGAAGAAGAAGAAGAACGGAGAAGAAGAAGAAGAAGAAGAAGAACGGAGAAGAAGAAGAAGAAGAAGAAGAAAGTGGTTTTTTATTGAAGATGCGTGTGAGATAGGATGAAAATGTCAGTGTATAATATGGCATTGACCCATCCTACTGACACATCAGCTTATTACCACGAAACATTCACTGATATTTTAAGACATTTTTTATTCAAATGTGGGCATTTGTTTAGCTTTGTTACTGAAATTTCTCTCTTCTTTCTTTCTTCTTCTTTTTTTCTCTTTTTATTATTACTTGATTCTATTTGTTTAATAATAATTACTCTTATAATCAATTATTATTGTTTACGATTACTTCAATGATTATTTGTATTCTTTCATATTAATTGTATATTTCTTCATTTTTTATCTTCTTGTATTTCAAATTGTATAATGTGTTGAAAATATTGTATTGTGTGAGGAGGCAAAATGGGTTTATCATGTTGTCTCCATTAATAAAATTATTATTGTTATTATTATTATTATTATTATTATTATTATTATTATTATTATTATTAAAGTTCTGGTATAGTAAGCCATTGTAACGGCTGTGACTGTTTAGCAATGGTATTCTTATCCTTGTCTATCATTTCAACAAAGCGGTTGGTGCTATCTCATTCTCGCTTTGTTTTGTTGCCAGATCGTCTTTTATAGAATTAATCATTAATTTACAATATATTTCATCTTATTATGATAATTCATTATGGAATTATTGAAAAATATAATTTCTTGCTTGATAAAGTATAGTTGATTCATTTTAAACGAGATTGAACAGTTAATATTACATCAATAAACCTGTATCAGCTACCTTCTATAGAAGGCATTGACAAGACAGAGGATAGGCGACGTTACTCTCCTATCATTTTTTTATTATATATATTTTTTTTTCTAGTTTTTCATACATTCCATATGTTTCTTTTTCTTTATTATATTTTTTCTATTTTCGACTGAATCTCAAGCCAATAATTATAGCCGACTGATACTCGTTGCCATGGCTCAACTACTTAGTTTGCTGTTAAGCCAAAGATAATATTAAATCGATTTTTAAATGGAAATATTTTATTTTGAGTTTTTGCAATGTATTGTATATGAAAATTTTTATATTTTTCACATTTGTAAAGTTTGTTTAATGATTTTGGCAATGATTTTTTTGGCAATCATTCTCCACTCCATCACTGAATTTCTAGCCGTTCGTTCGCTGCTCGTGCCAATGTTGCTTTTCTCCGTTCACACTACGACTGCGTATCCCTTTGTGTTTTGTGTTCGTTTGTGCGACCTACACATCAGTGGAACGGCGCGAGCCCCGAACGTGCGGTACGCGACAGGGCCCACACTACGGAGCGAGCAGCGAACGAACAGTTCGCGGACTGCTCGTCCATTTAACGTAGACATACCTGACACCTGCGACCACATAGTCGTTAGCAGCGGACAACATGCATGAGTTGGACTGCAACATGCGCGTGGATATTTGCGCACACCCGTGAGTAATGAGCACGACCACTCGTTCGGAAGCCACCTGCCAGACCACAAATCCGTTGGCCGTACTGCCCAGAACACTTTCTTCGGCCTTGTCTAGTTTCAGCTGCAGAAGGGTTTCTACACGGTCGTTGTCTGAAACAAAATTTAATACATGAAAACGTTTGAATAAATAAATAAGAGAGACATGGAAAGAGATATTCTATCGATGAATTTTATTGACCGAGCGAAGTGAGGTCTAAGATTCAAGTCAACGGTTTGGCATTTCTCTTAATGTTTAAATGTTTGAATGTTTGAATGTTTGGATGTTTGAATGTTTGAATGTTTGAATGCTTGAATGTTTGAATGTTTGAATGTTTGAATGTTTGAATGTTTGAATGTTTGAATGTTTGAATGTTTGAATGTTTAAATGTTTGAATGTTTGAATGTTTGTATGTTTATATGTTGCGCATTTACGGCGAAACGCGGTAATAGATTTTCATGAAATTTGACAGGTATGTTCCTTTTTGAATTGCGCGTCGACGTATATACAAGGTTTTTGGAAAACATTTCAAGGACAATATAAAAGGAAAAAGGAGCCTCCTTCATACGTCAATATTAGAGTAAAAATCAGACTATAGAATTATTCTCATAAATCAGCTGTCGAGTGGATTATGCCATGACGCATGCAATTCAGTATCTCAATGTAACTTGATGAAAAATTTGCAGCTGAGTAGACTATAAATTGCATGCCTCATTGAATGCAATTTTCATGCACTATTGATAATAGGATGCAATGAACTTATAACAGCTCGTCTGGGCGCCTAGATGTCTTCCGGTTTTCTCGCGCTAAATTCCGGAAAGTGTTATATGATAATTAAATCTTGTGTAAGCATGATCTGATCAAATAAATAGTTAGTGTATCAGTGTGGAAGAGCTTAAATGGTTTGGAACGTCGTTATAACTACGCGAGGTCCACTGTTCACAGAACTACTAGTATATTTTTTCCTACAAAACCCGCCTTTAGCGCTCCAGGTGGAAGTTTTGTCAACTACATTCAAGAGATTCGGAGTTTGCAAACTAGGTTATGTTTATAGAATGCATGTAGTAACTTCAGCACAAGCAGGTAATGTTTTCTATTTACCAATTATTTCTATTTAGATTATTATAAGAACAAAAACGTTACTTGGACGTGGATGTCTTTTGCAGGGCTCTTCCCGTCCATGTGACGTGAAATACTATGACATGAACTGACTATAAAAAAACTAGTATTATATCAAATGTAATGGGATAATTAGAGTTACAGCATAGCCACCTCTAATACAAGGCCGCGGCCTACGATATTGCAACGTCGCAGTGTAGGCCTACATGATTGGTGAAAAAGATTTAAAAAAAACCAGCTGATCTTTTTCACCAATCATGTATTAGATTGTAGGCCTACACTGCGACGTTGCAACATCGTAGGCCACGGCCTTGTATTAGAGGTGGCTATGGTTACAGCTATCCAATACAGATGACTGTGTTTTAGTAAAGTCTGTGGAGTCAAATATAGAGAATCGGCAACATGTTCCCCCATCTTTCTCGACTGCCAGCATAACGTGGACCTCACTGTGCAAGAAGGAGGTGAATTGGTGCAAAATTGTGCGAGGGAGAATGTGCAAGAGAAGTTAGTGTGCAAATGTTACTAAGATATGAGAGGAGACCCGGACTAGAGTTAGCTTGAAATTTCGCCCCCTGATGAAAGTTGAAAGGTCATCTTGAACGTGACGGGGAATTTTATGAGGGGAACCCTACTGATATACCCCTCTCCCCACTACACTCACCCTTACTGGCATCATCTGAACATCCTGTTCTAGTACTTCTTCCTACATCCTCATCTTCGTTCGCTTCCTGGTTCTTTCACTTTTCTCTCTTCTTTTTCTTTTGCTTTGTTTCATATTCCTTCAACCTACTTGTATCATTTGTCTCTGCTTCATACTCTGTTTTATATCTTCAAGGTCTATGACACAATCCCCTTATGCTTTGCAAAATCGCCATTTGTGGGGCTCTAATTCACCAATTATCAAATTTATCAGCTGTTTTCACTACACATAAAACAACATGATGTGTTATTTGTAATATTTTTCTGAATGGATTACCAAAGCCTACTCGGCACTGAATAATTGTGAAATAAATTCTTCCGACAGAATAATAGTATTTAGATCCCAACTGGGAACTGAATTGTTGATTTTTAGATTTAATTGATTGGGAACTTCCAACTGTTTTTGGAACCTTTAACTGTTTTTACTTTCCTTGCCCTATTACCATAGGTAAGGAAAGTATTGCTTTCCGAAAAAAATTAAGGTACCCTAATTTGTAAATTTCTATACGTTTCAAGGTCCCCTGAGTCCAAAAATGTGGGTTTGGGTATTGGTCTGTATGTGTTTGTGTGTGTGTGTGTGTGTGTTGTGTGTGTGTGTGTTGGTGTGTGTGTGTGTGTGTGTGTGTGTGTGTGTGTTGTATGTATGTATGTATGTATGTGTGTGTGGTGTGTGTGTGTGTATGTGCTATATATAGGTGTATGTATGTGGTGTGTGTGTGTGTGTGTGTGTGTGTGTTGTGTGTGTGTGTGTGTGTGTGTGGTGTTGGTTTGTGTGTGTGTGTGTGTGTATGTGCTATATATATGTGTATGTATGTATGTGTTTGTTATGTGCTATATATATGTGTATGTAGGTGTGTGTGTGTGTGTGTGTTGTGTGTGGTGTGTGTGTGTTGTGTGTGTGTGTGTGTGTGTGTGTGTGGTATGTGCTTATATATGTGCTTAGATGTGTGTGTGTGTGTGTGTTTATGATTGTATGTGCGTCTGTGTACACGATATTATCTCATCTCCCAATTAACAGAATGACTTGAAATTTGGAACGTAATGTCCTTACAATATAAGGATCCGACACGAACAATTTCGATCAAATGCGATTCAAGATGGCAGCTAAAATGACGAAAATGTTGTAAAAAAAGGGTTTTTCGCGATTTTCTCGAAAACGGCTCCAACGATTTTGATTAAATTTATACCTAAAATAGTCATCGATAAGTTCTATCAACTGCCACAAGTCCCATATCTGTAAAAATTTCAGGAGCACTGCATCATCTATGCAAAGTTTGATTTTAGATTCTCAATTATCAGGCAGGCTTATGATACAATTTAAACCAAAAATTTCAAGTGGAAAAGATTGAGCATAAAAATCTCTACAATTAATGTTCAGTAGCATTTTCACCTAAAATTGGAAATAAGCTCGAAATTCGAGAAAATGTGATTATTAAATTGCAAACTGTTGGCAACTGTTGGTTCTATTAAATCATTCACTACGAAGAGATAGCAGACCTAGTGTGTCTCCAGCGTTATTGACCTATCACCAGCTGTCTCATACCTTTGAATAGTAGACTTGGGATGCGCGTGAACACTAGCGTCAGGTGATCAATTTTCATAACGGCAAGGAAAGTTGTGTGAGTGCGCCACACCAGATTTTTTCTGAATGGATTACCAAAGCCTACTTGGCTCTAAATTGTGAAATAAATTCTTCCGACAGAATAATAGTATTCAGATTCCAACTAGGAACTGAATTGTTGATTTTTAGATTTATTTGATTGGGAACTTTCAACTGTTTTTGGAACGTTTAACTGTTTTTGAGGTTAGCCTCTTGTCCCAATGCCTTATGAATCATAACATGTTAAAAGAATAATAACAATTTTCAAGAAGAATAAGAAGAACGGAGAAGAAGAAGAAGAAGAAGAAAAAGAAGAAGAAGATGAAGAAGAAGAAGAACGGAGAAGAAGAAGTAGAAGAAGAAGAAGAAGAAGAAGAAGAAAGAAGCTTAATATTCTTCTCTTTTGCAATCTTTTTCTTCTTCTTTTTCTTCTCCTTTCTTCTCTCCTCCATCATCTTCTTCTTCTCCGTCTCCACCTTTGTCTCCTTCTTCTTCATCATATCCTTCAGAAGTTGTTGGAGAAGAAGAAGAAGAAGAAGAAGAAGAAGAAGAAGAAGAAGAAGAAGAAGAAGAAGAATAAGAAAAGTATGAAGAGACGAAGTGGAAGAGGAAGTGATAATAAAGGGGAATACTGGAAGGGAATACTTGCAAGAGTAGAGGAGAATTCAAGAGGAAAGTGGTTAGTGTAGATGGCCAGTGAATTTCGAACAAATTCCATGATTTATTTATTTTCTTGTCTTTACTTACATAACTATAGTAACAGCAAACAAACCGTTGGCTTGAAATCTCTCCTGTTTGACGATGGTTAGTGAAAAGCTAGCAAGATGATTTTCCAATTTTCCGACAAAGAGTAGAGAAAGAGAAGGAGAAGTAGATGGAAGTAGATTGAGAAGGAGAAAGATAAGGAGATGGAGAAGGAGAAGGAAGAAGATGGAGATTGTGATTGAGAAGGACATGGGGAAGGAGAAGAACATGGGGAAGGAGAAGGAGAAGGAAGAAGATGGAGAAGGAGAAAGATAAGGAGATGGAGAAGGAGGAAGAAGAAGATGGAGATTGTGAAGGAGAAGGACATGGGGAAGGAGAAGAACATGGGGAAGGAGAAGGAGAAGGAAGAAGATGGAGAAGGAGATGGAGAAGGAGAAGGAGAAGGAAGGAGATGGAGATTGTGAAGGAGAAGGACATGGGGAAGGAGAAGAACATGGGTAAGGAGAAGGAGAAGGAAGAAGATGGTGATGGTGAAGGACAAGGAAGAAGATGGAGAAGTAAGATGTAGAAGGAGGAGGAAGAAGATAAAGAAGTAAGAGTTGGAAGATGAGAATGAATGAGGAAGAGAAAGAGTAGAAAGTAGCTGAGGCAAGACAAGGAGAAAAAACTTGAGAACAGGAACAAACTAGGAACGTTGTTTGGGTGATGACGTCAGCAGATTTGAAAAGCAAACCGTGTGAATCTGCGCTCTGCATTCCAATGTATAGTGAGGTCCACGTTATAATGGCAGTGTTTGATTGGTAATTGTATTACTATCCTTGTCTATCATTCAACAAAGCGGATATCTCTTTCTCGCTTTGCTCTGTTGCCAGATCGTCTTCCAACAATGTAGAATTATATCAATTAACAAAATATTTCATCTCATTATGAAAATTCATTATGAATTATTAAAAACTATAATTTCTTGCTTGATAAAAATAATAAATACAAAAACTAGGAGAATAAAATAAAAAAATGTCAACACAATAAAACCTGTATAGTTTATTCATTCATAACTCTACCTTCATTGTATTATCATTCATCCAATCATCATCACCTATAGTGAGGTCCACGTTATAATGGCAGTAGATAAAGATAGAAGAATAGCGATGCCGATTCTCTGCATTATTTAATCATATTTATACACTGTCAAAAACATAATTGGCATCGTTGTGAACCTAGAAAAGGATAGTAACACCGGCTTTGTCGAATGATAGACAAGGATAGCGATACCAAAGTTGATCAAATACTGCCATTATAACATGGACCTCACTATAGGCTTAAAATACTTCGAGAAAGTCGCCTTTGTGAAATTACAAATAAATTAAATAATCGGATGAACAGGTAATATTACATAATTAAACCATTATCAGCTACCGTCTATAGAAGGCATAGACAAGACAGAGGATCGGTAACGTTGTTCTCTTATCTTTATCTCCTGCCATTATAACGTGAACCTCACTAAAGTCCTGAAATATTTTTTTCATTCTACAATACATTAAATCGATACATACAATCAGCTAGAAAGTCGCCTTTGTAGAATAATCAATTATTATAGCCTAAACGAGAATGAACAGTTGATATTACATAATTAAACCTGTATCAGCTACCGTCTATAGAAGGCATTGACAAGTCAGAGGATCGGCAACATTGTTCTCTTATCTTTCTCCGCTGCCATTATAACGTGGACCCTCTAAAGTCCTGGAATATTTTTTTTCATTTTACAATACATAGCCTACAATCAGCTACCATCTATAGAAGGCATTGACAGGTCAGAGGATCGGCAACATTGTTCTCTTATTGAGAGATACTTAGAATTTCTAAGTATCAATAAATCTGTGGTTTTTGACAATATTTTTCATTCAATATGAATAATTACCACAATATCAACTTCTCAACTACACAAGAAATTGTTCTCTTATCTTTCTGCTGCCATTATAACGTGGACCTCACTACGTGGTCATTTTACAATACAAATTTTTATTTTACAATACAATTTCCTTGAAAATTACTCCTCCAATATGAAACAAGTCTGTGAAAGATTAGAGATGAATGATTTATTTACTTACAAGTTGACGGTAGTCGCCTGACTTTAGTCCAGGTTTTGGCACCTCTTGGAGCCGAATACTCGGTCACACTGAAATTGCCCTCCTCTGTGCAACAGAACAAGCGAGTTCTGTCTCTCGATAGAACCATGCCACTGTCAACAACAAATCAACTGATTATTATCAAGTGATAGCATAAGAAGATATCCCATGGTTTGTAGGCTATTCATTAGAAGTTTGAAGAGATAAGTATGAAATTAAATTGTAAAATTTATTGGAATCAACTATAGAGAAGAGCATAAGAAGATATACCATGGTTTGTAGAATTCATTCAAAGTTTGGGAGTTTTGTATCACATTATGGTGTTGTGTATCATACTGTGTTGATACTGTATCATGTTTGGTGATACTGTATCATGTTTGGTGATACTGTATCATGTTTGGTGATACTGTATCATGTTTGGTGATACTGTATCATGTTTGGTGTTACTGTATCATTTTGTAGAAATATTATAGAGAAAAGATAGCATTTTGTGATGATACTGTATCAATTTGTAGTGATATTAAAGAGAGAATATAGCATAAATAGATATCCCATGGTTTGTAGAATTAATTCAAAGTTTGGAAGTTTTTTATCATATTATGGTGTTGTGTATCAAGTTGAGATGATAATGTATCATGTGATACGGTATCATTTAGGGTGATACCATAGGAAAAAGATAGCATGAGAAAATATCCAATGGTATAGGGCGTTTATGATCCAAATTTTACTGTTAACTCTAAAGCCGACAGTTCTAGTAGGTAGTTATTTTTGATGAAGCTATGTGACACTGGTAGTCTCTCATACTGTACCGTTCTTACACTCTTACACTCCCAACAAAACAGTAATAATAGTAGATATAATAATAGGCACTCTATAATAATAGACAGTAGTCGACGTAATTAGCTTCAGTTAACTAAGATTCGGCTTGAAATTATTTATTTATTCATTCATAAATGGAGACAACGGGGGTTACCCCAAATCTGTCTCCTTTATATTTTGTACAATACAATATTGAGATTAAAAAAAAAGAAAAAATAGTTATAATATTATTGATAATAATAAGAAAAATATTAATAGGAAAATTAATGTATAAGAAAAAGAAGAAAATGACAAAAAAATACAATGAGTACAAAAACTTGTAATCTAGTTGAAAAAGAGAAAAAAAACTTGATAAATGCAAAATTGAAAAAAAACAATGATTGAATCAAAATATGATCAGAACTTCTCATATAAATAATAACAAAATACCGTACCTCTCGCCCCAAACCATGTGCACAGCCACACCCATGCATCCAAATGATATTGTTGACATCCACCTAAACCATACTAGCGTATAAAATTTTGCGGAATCTAGCACGAGAAAACCAGAAGACATCTAGTTGTCCCGCTAAATTATTGTAAATTCTCTGCATTCTATTCAGGGGAGAGTGATAGTTTCTTAGAGTTCTGGAGCGGGGAACCATGAATGAAAAATCAGAACGTCGAGCCACAGGTGATACATATATATTCAATCTAGATAGTAAATGTGGTGCATCTATTTCATTATTCAGGAGACCAAAGAGGAAAATGAGTGCTCTGACATCACGCCTTACTTTTAAAGATTTAATGTGAAATAAATTTCTCAGTGACTCAGTTGGAAAATCTAACGGACAATAGTAATTGAATTTCTTGTAAAACATGAATCTCAAAAATTTATTTTGCAATCGCTCCAGTACACTAACTCTGCATGATATGGGCTCCATATCTCTGAAGCATATTCTAGCAGACTTCTCACAAGTGACTTGTAAATTAATATCAGAGGCAAGACATTATTAAAGGGTGAGCAGGTTCTCAGAATAAAACCCATTTGCTGATTTGCCCTAGTAGCTATCCAATCAATGTGTGTATTGAAAGAAAAATCAGAAGCAAATTGAACTCCAAGGTCCTTGAAGTATCTTACCTGCTCCAATGGTCTGTCACTTTTAAGATACACATTTATTTGAGGGTTGAGTTGAAGATTGAAACTCATGAATTTACATTTTGAAACATTCAACCTGAGTAGTTAGAATAGGTAGCCTGAGTAGTAGAAATTAGGGACATGAACGCTCTATACCATGGGATATCTTATTATGCCATCTTTTCTCTATGATAAAAGTTGGAGATAAGTGATAAATGAGTAGTTATAGTTCAGGGTTGAAGTTTGGAGAAAGATTTGCTCTTGAATGGCAATATCCTGGTATTATTGGGACTACCAGCTTCATCAAAAAGAACTATATACGTTTACTATCGGCTTCAGTTAACATTGAAATTTGGAACATGATCGACCTACACCATGGAGAAATGGCCTATTCTTATGATAACTTCTCCCTATGTTATTATCAAAAGTAAATTGATAATTTATAATTATTGAATGAAAATTCAAAGTAAAATGTTGTGAACCACCCGGAAGACTCGAATATATAACCACAGGGTTAAGAGCTCTGGGAAGAAATTCGATGAGAGCTACAATCTACAATTATTAGGAAATATGTTAACTACTTTTTTTGTTGTTGTTGGTTATCCATCTTGTTTCCACTATTATTATTACTATTAAATTATATAAAACTTTAAAGTGAAAAAGCACTCACATTCTTTGATGTGGCGACGTCCGTTTCGTGTGGGTATTGCACATTTTCAAGCCAAACAGGAACTGAAGTTTTAAGGTTATGAGAGTGAAATTGGTGGGGGTGGAGGGGAGGTTGACAAACTCATTTAAATACTCCTCCATTAACCACCAAAATTCCCCTCCACCCCCACCAAATTTCACCCTCATAACCTTAAAATGTGCGATACCAGCACGAAACGGACATCGCCACATCAAAGAATGTGAGTGCTTTTTCACTTTAAAGTTTTATATAATTTAATACTTTTTTTTTTAAAATTAAGAAGTATATTCTGTATGACATACTTGTGAAAGTTGATAGGCTCGATATTGGCCTCAGGTCGATAGCTATGCAGCATCATAGATGAGTCATCGAGCGATCCAGACCAGAATACCAGGCGATAATCGTCCAGACTGTCAAATTCCATTGATAGCATCGGCCATTGACCCGGGTTCTCAGGGCTTGGTGTCCTAGAATAAAATAACAAGTATTAAGGTAAACGTCCACTGGAACCGTATTCAACCGATCCCTTAGGCTGTTGGATCGGACGAATCTGCCGGCCGTTCATTCAGCCAAATATGGTCGTCCATTGGAACCGTTTACGTCAGTCTAGTTGCCAATTATTGAATTAACTACTACCATAGCCACCAAATTTCTCATAAACAATGATTATATTGAGATTTTGAAAATTGAATAAACAAATATCCACTAAATTAGTTTTTGCCACACTGCACAGAAAGCAGCTGTTTTCCAGTCCCTACGTAGATCTGAAAGACATTGTTTGCAGACGACTCTCGTCTGACGTCAGAACAGGTTTCTTTCCGGCCTAGGCCGGAAAGAGTACCCTTTCCAGCCGCTAACATGGAACTAAGAAAGGTGATCAAAAAACAGCTGATCAGAAAACTTTTCATTATTTGTGTTCATTATTCAATAATTGAAACATTTATAATAATATCATCTTATTGTCATTTGAAAGAATAAAAAAGTATAAACTCATCCTCCCACATAATTGAACATCATCTTTTAGGTTATTTAGACAAATCAGAATAAAAAATAAAAATACTTGGACAATTTCCTGATATTCAGATTACCTCAGATTTGCTAGAGCTATGACCTTCCACTTCTGCTTTCGGAAGTGCTTAGTAAATAACTATTCTCATATATTGTTTATTTTTGTGTGTGGCGAAAAATAGTACAGGCTCAGCCTGGTTTCTCCTCCAATGTCATAATAATATTAAATTATAGTGTTTTTACAATAATAAATAAATAGGGAAAGAAAAATAAGGTAACCTTGTGTCTCTCCCAAATTTAGATAAGGTTGCACATAATTTGTTCCTTCTATTTCAACATTAACAGTATACTAAACTAAAATATTTATATTTTTCTTATTTGAAATTTATTATTTCAATAATGATTTTGGCGTTCTTGAATGTTTTATGAGCGTTGAAACTGTTTCAGGTTGCCGTTTAATTCGGCTTTGAACTCGTCGAATGTACTTTTTCAACTATGAACGCTCACAGAAAGTTCAAAAACGTCAGATGGACAAATTTTATGAATGTTATTGAAAATTTTCGCCTCTTCCCAATCATATCCTTGTGATTAGATTTCAACTGATAGTTCTTTAGTTATTGACGTTTTCTACTTTCCTTGCCCTATTACCATAGGCAAGGAAAGTATTGCTTTCCGAAAAATAAGGTACCACAATTTCTAAATTTCTATACGATTCAAGGTCCCCTGAGTCCAAAAAAGTTGTTTTTGGGTATTGGTCTGTATGTGTGTGTTTGAGTATGTGGGTCTGTGTACACGATATCTGATCTCCAAATCAACGGAATGACTTGAAATTTGAAACTCAAAGTCCTTACAATATAAGGATCCGATACGAACAATTTCGTTCAAATGCAATTTAAAATGGCGGCTAAAATGGAAAAATGTTGTCAAAAACAGGATTTTTCGCGATTTTCTCGGAAACGGCTCCAACGATTTCGATCAAATTTATACCTTAAATTGTGATAGATGAGCTCTTTCAACTGTCACAAGTCCCATATCTGTAAAAATTTCAGGAGCTCCGCCCCATCTATGCAAATTTTGATATTAGATTTCACAATAAATCATTCACTATGAAGAGATAGCAGACCTCGTGTGTCTCCAGCGTTATTGTCCGGTCACCATCTGGCTCAGATCTTCGAATAGTAGACTTGAGATGCGCGTGAACACTAGCGTCAAGTGATCAATTTTCATAACGGTAAGGAAAGTTTGTGAGTGCGCCACACCAGATTTTCAAAAATATTGAAAAGTCCATGTATCTCGAAAACTACGGTCGATATGAAAAATTTTAACTTGACATTTTTGTTTTAAATTACATGTAGAATCTATCTATGGTCTTCGGCTGTTACACCTTCGTAGGACACTCTGTATAGTATTTATATTATGCAATATTTTTATGATATTTTGTGCAATAGAACTCGCTGAGCTCGCGCGATACTCGCCTGGCTTCCAGATTGCCGCGCATGTCAAATCGACACCAGTTGGCATGGCCGTGGATGAATAGGTGCGAATTGAGCAAAAAATGGCCGACCACCTCCTCGTCATCTGGAAGTGGATTGTCCAGGATCACATACTCACTGGTCAGCATGTTCAGCAGTACCGTCTGCAACAGAGAGAGATGGCGAATATAGGATATTGATGATACAGAAAGAAAGAATGATAAATTGATGATTAGATTAGATTTGATTTCTTTATTTATGGATGTTACAATTTTAATGTGCGTGACTAGTGTCTATGTTTACCATTGTTTAGCCATGACAAGTAATAAATTGAATTGGATTGAATCTGGCAACGTTGTGGAGCTAGAAATAGATAGAGCTATCTGCTTTGTTGAATGATAGACAAGAATAGCAACACCATTGTCGATCAAATATTGCCATTATAGCGTGGACCTCACGTTCTGATGTGTGGATAAAAGGGTATATAGTGGGGTCCACGTTATAATGGCAGTGGAGAAAGATAGGAGAACAACGTTGCCGATCCTTTGTCTTGTCAATGGCTTCTATAGACGGTAGCTGATACAGATTTATTGATGTAAAATTAACCGTTCATTCTTGTCTAAAATAATCAATCATATGTTATTAAGCGAGAGGTTATATTTTTCTATAATTTCATAATGAATTCAAATAATTAAATATTTATTAATAATAATCAATCTACATTGTTGAAAGGCGATCTAGCAACAGAGCAAAGCGAGAAAGAGATAACGCTATCTCCTTTGTTGAATGATAAACAAGGAAAGCAATTCATTGCTAATCGAACACTGCCATTATAACGTGGACCTCACTATAGAAATTGTTCAACCACAGATTTATTAAAAATCAAGATACCGGTTTTGGTTGTTACACCATTGTCAATATTCTAGTGAACTGAGAAGATAGTGGTTTTGGTGGTTGTTACACCATGGTCAATCTCTAGTGAACTGAGAAGATACCGGTTTTGGCTGTTACACTTTTATCTATCTCTAGTATACTAAGAAAGTGAAATTTATTAAGGTTGTAGACATGGAGTAATTATATCACATTCTATACTTTATACTATAATAAAGGAAAGAACTGGCTCATACAAGTACGGGATAGGTCGATTATGTTTGACGCATCATCACGTCTCAACTACTCAACTGATTAACTTGAAATTGTACTTATAGTTTATCAATTAACCGACGATGGTTCTAGGCCTATTTCAAACTCTTCAAGATTCCACTAGGTCAAGTTTTCAGTTTGTCAAGTTTTAAAATAAATCCAGCACGGGTTACCTGTTAGTAGACCAATGATAGAAAAAGTTTATTCACATAATTTTGTCTCTGTTACAGTAGTATCTCAGCGTTTTGTTGGAACAGTGCAGACATTTTGAAGTGGATATCTCTGTAGCAGTATTGGAGTATTTTGGTGTCGATGAACTGCACGCATTGCAGAGCTGTCGGTGGGAATATGCCGACATCAGCATTATTTATTATTCAGGTGGGGACTCGCCGCAGACTGTGGTTTGCACTGTTATCACCTCTCACGGCCAATGTGCCAAATCTGAGGCGAGAAGTTTCAGAATATTTGGCTACAACTGATCTCTGCCAAACCGTTCTCTTGTTGACGTTTTATCATTATACTTTCATGACTTTCGACATTTGATGGAGCCTTTCTTTTGGATTACCAACAAATACTAGAGACCCCCTGGGTTGAAGAACTTGCTCATGAACTGTTCTACTGTACCGCAGCATGTAATTAGACAGAGTTGGTTAGGATTATTATGGAAACAGCTAAATATATATTTCAAAAGTATGATATTACAGTAGTAGGTTCCGTGGGGATCGAAAAAGAAACTTTGCGCGTATGTGGGACTTTCGATACCCATAGTAAAAACCTTTTTCTAATACAAAAATTCATCATAAAGACAATTTTAAAGAAACCTAGAACTTATGATAGTAAGATTTTGTTCAGTGAATTTGATGTTAAAACTATACGACAGTTATATCTTAGTTGCATAACAAATTACAGTTTTAAATACGAGCATAATTTCCCTCTAGCCGATGACATAAATCTTATAATCTTAGACATAATACAATAAGAAAATATGAAATATATAACACCAACTCAGCTCTTCTTAGAAGGCAACTTTACTACATTAGCAGTAAATTCATAAATATACTAGAAAGTGAATTTCCACTTAATAATTTCCGAAATAATAAACACAAAAAAAGAGCCATAGAGGCATGGCTAAACTTGAATTATTTCCAACCGTTGACTTTTATACAATAATCAACATCATATTATAAGTTATATTTTCGAACACTTCATACGCTAGATTCAAGTTTATATATTACATCCCTGATTAAGCTGATTTACGACTCACACTGGCGCACAAGGAATCTTCCTTTTGCCGGTGTTTTTGCCTCACCTACTGTACTTATGCATGTGATCATAAATTGAATCTTCATTTTAAAACTATTGTTTGTAATGTAAAGGATATCATTTCGTTATTATATATAATTTAATAAATGTATGTATCTTGGTTTAAGTGCAGTAGCATATACTTATATTTATTTTTTGTAAAGCTTTTTTGTATTTTGTTTTTGGCAAATAAATAAAATTCATTCATGTTACAGGCAGAAAACAGACAGCAGACAGACGTCAACGGAAGATGGAACTTATAGATTGAATAATGATTTTGTGTATTATTCAGCTGAAATCATGAGTTGGCACATAAAGTCTGTCAGTCTAGCAGTCTGTGTGATAACTCCCAAATAGCATCAGCTTTTTTTAAATGAATGGGAAAATTACAGAAATAGCATGCAGCTAATTCCAGCTAAATAAATGATAAATGAAAACAATTTTTTTTCTTATGCACTTTCAATGCTATTTCTACATCCTGAAAAAGAACGAAGGAGTGAGTCAATTTAGTTGTCCAACGAACTTGACCTGTAAAAAGGTTCGATGAATTCGTGTTCAAAATTTGAAGCTGATCAATTCTCTCTAAAGTTATTTCAGAACATATAAACAGACGGACAACGAGTTTGGCGTTCAGTAAGTCAAAAGTGAGAACTCGCTAAGGCTCGTTCAATGAACTAATTATTCTGTTAATATCATATCAAAGCACCCCTAAACGCACCTGATTGTTATTGGAACATCCCTAAACGCACCTGATTGTTATTGGAACATCCCCAAACGCACCTGATTGTTATTGGAGCACCCCTAAACGCACCTGATTGTTATTGGAACATCCCTAAACGCACCTGATTGTTATTGGAACATCCCTAAACGCACCTGTTTGTTATTGGAACATCCCTAAACGCACCTGATTGTTATTGGAACATCCCTAAACGCACCTGATTGTTATTGGAACATCCCTAAACGCACCTGATTGTTATTGGTGAAGGCGGCAGCAAACCGGTTGTCGGGTGAGAGACACAGACGCTGCATGATGCCCTCGAGGCCAGGGTTGACGTCACGCGTCAGGTCGCTCGTCGACAGATCCCACGTGATGAACTTGTTGGAGATGGACACGATGTAGCGATAGTCGTCCGTCATACGGAAGTCAAAGACGGCAAACTGGTGGCCTTCCAGCGAGTACTGCAACAATACAACCAAATTTCAAATCTAATCAAATTCAAATTCATTTTATCAAATTGAAACTAATACAATGAATACAATTTATTTATGGAGACAACAGGTTACCCCTAATGTGTCTCCTTCACAAATAGAACAATACAAGATTATTATACAATGAAAATACAATAATCAATGTAACTTACAATTGCAATATTGTTAAAAAAACTATAGAAATACAAGAGAAGGAAAAAATAGATATATACAAAAAAATTATCATAAAACAAAATATAGGAATGGAAAGATTCTAAAATTAAAATAAAAATGTTACAAAGAATGGATAAAACTAACAAATGAATGTCAGAGGACTGATACCTGCCAATGAATCAACAGAATGAGTAAGAAGATAATGATGATGAGTTACAATGTATGAATCATGAAAATAATAGATGAGCAAGAACTTGGATGTTGGTAAGCACTAAATTGTAGAAAAGTGTTATGTCATTCGTTTTATTATTTATTTATTTATTGAGAATACATTAATGAAAAAAAGTACAACTCGAAGAGGTTTACACCAAAACAAACCTCATTTACACAAAAAATATTACACAAATGATTACTCAGAAAGATATATTGTGTTATTCTGTTTAATTGATTTATTTAATTTCTTCTTGTATTTTTCTTTATTCATTTTCATTTAGAAGAGTAATTGTATTTGATTTTGTTTTTGGTTATCATTTTTCCTTTATCATTGTATTATTTATTGGAATTACTATTAAGTAGGCTACATTATATTTTCATTTATTTTGTCTTCTTGTTGTTTTTTCATGTTTCAGTATTCTTTTACTTTGTACTGTTCTCTTTACGAACTCACAGCTAGCGCACAAGTCTGACTATGCTGGCTGTGCCAAAGACTTATTATAATTTACATTATAAATCTTGTATTTTGTATTTTGGCGAAATAAATATTCTATTCTATTCTAAGAGATACATAATAAGATTCCAATCAACACATAGATTCTTAAACTAAAGATAACTTGTTTTCAATCTGACAATGCCAGCAAAACCTAGGTTTGTGCGCTGGCATAAGTACATAGTACTTCACTGATAGAGTTTGTAGAGAAAAATGTAAAACACTTATGTTCACAAGAAGAAAAATGTTCGAGAGCGAGGGAAGATGAAGGAAAAAGAAAGAACTACTTTTTAAACTTGAAATTTTATACTTTCAAATCCAGGGCCAAGCTCAAATTGATTTGAAAACTTGATGAAACAATGTGAATTATCAAAAATTCCAATATTTTTTTAACAGACTAGACACAGTTTGGTAGCCCAGTGTCTCTATAGTTGGCAATCCCTAGTAAACTGATTGGAGAAAAACAAAGTAAAACTGAAAAAAAATTATAAGAATCTATCATGTTACTTTCAAGTACAATGTTCATGTTTCTAAATTTAATTGACTGTTTCTATATAGGATTGGGCTGTAACTGACATTTTATTTATTAGTTTTTCAGTTGTATTTACACCATTTTGAAAATTTATCAAGTCTAACTTTGTAGATGAATGTCAAATTTTTTATGTTTTTAACCTTCCGGTAGTCGCACCCTACTCGATCACAAGAGCGGTCGCGTGTTGTATTTTTTACAACATCCAATTTTCTAAGTGTTATTTACTCTGTTTACTGTCAAAACATATTAATTAATTATATAATTACTTTTTCCATCTTCTTGGATTATTTTACGCCTATGAACATTTGGATGATTAACATTATTCATAGCCCAATAAGGTACATCAAGCAAAGCCATCAATTCTGTGTTATTGGTTCGTTTAAAGACCCTGTATACAGTCTTCCCCTATCTTATGCACTGTCGCGACTAAATGGCACCTAAAGACTGAACCATTGCTCGGTTGATACTGCAACTCAGTGGAGTGATGGAGGAAAGTTTTGGAATGCATAGGTGACTCATTCACTGACACCACTCCATTCAAGAGTTTTGTGCAGCAAAAAAACTGACACTGTTGTACTTTTTACAAGAGCGCGACTGCCGGAAGGTAACTTACATTGAATATTCCTATTTTGTAAAATATTTTTTCATCAATAGACAAATAATTATTTGTTATTGGTTACCGTACTGAGTTCATTGATATAATAGCCTTTCTATTCTCCTGTGACAGCTAACCATCAATTTAATATAATAATATTATGTCAATTTTTTTGGAATTAATGTAATGTAAGATGGAATTGAGAAATTTGGCAGAGGGAGATAAGATAGATAGAGTGAGATGGCATGTGGGATGCAAGAGACTGTAAATCAAACTCACTTTAATATAGCGAAGGTATATTATACCTTCAGTTTATGGAAGGTTACAGTTACTACAGTAACTATAGTAGCTGTAACCGTTACAAACACTAGAAAAAAGGGAATTTTCCCTACTTATTATCGTACCTTGAGGGGTCCGCCAGGCGTATGCAGACAGTGGAAGAATGGCAGAAGGGCGCAGTTCTCCGGGCCGAATTGGTCGCACTGTTGCAGCAGCATCTTCACATTGGGGTTGGTGCCTATCTCAGGCAGCAGACGCCCCACCAGCTGAGGGGCCAACATGTCAGGGTACACACTGAGAATGGCCCCCCCAAGGCGAAGTGCATCTGCCACTAGCATTAGCTCCCTTCACACAATAAACATTTGCCATATATTTCCTAAATTCTACAAAAATATAGCATTCAAACTTACATGTGTCATAATCATTCCAAAATTACATGTGAAAGGTAGGATGGTTAGTATTTTGGCAGGGTTACATGAATGTTTAATTATATCATAATCTGCCACTAGCATTTTAGCTCCCTTCAAACAGCATCTCACAATAATTATTATAGCATTCAAACTTAAATGTATCATAATCATTCCAAAATTACATGTGAAAGGTAGGATGGTTAGTATTTTGACAGGGTTAGATGAATGTTTAATTATATCATAATCTGCCACTAGCATTAGCTCCCTTCAAACAGCATCACACAATAATTATTATTCATATTATATGTCAAAAATTCTATAGAGAAATAAGATAATTAAGGCCAGCTTCAGAACTCGGGATTCAGCTGAGTTCTAGACTTTCAAAAGCTGGAGTCAGAAAATTGGCTTTCCAAATGGGGCATAGTCACAGTCCATGTTGAAATTATAATTCGAAAAACTATACATTTGAACACAGAATAAATTGAAGAGAAAATAGAATGAAGTTTCAGCTATTTGAATCATTTATGAATGTTTCATTTCGTCAGGGAAAAACGTTCCCAATATTATAGAAATTAGAGAATATAGATTACCATAAAAGCTGCGACTATGCCCTGTTTCGGAAAGCCAATTTTCTGACTCCAGCTGTTTAAAGTCTAGAACTTAGCTAAATCCCGAGATCGGAAACCGGCCCTTAAGTATTTTAGTAGGACTACTTCAATTTTCAATCATATAAAAACACTATAGTGAAGCCCACGTTATTCATGACACTTTTTGATCAACATTGGTATTGGTATCCTTGTCTATCGTTCGCCAAAGTTGATAGCGCTGCCCTTTTCTAGCCCTTGACAGATGATATATAATAGATTATCAAAATAATTCAAATCAATTATGAAAATTCATTATTCAATCATTGAAAATATACTTTCTTGGAGAATAAAATATAATTGATTCTTTTAAACAATAAAGAACAGTTAATATTACATCAGATATACCGGTTTTAGCAATCCTCCATGGAAGGATATCCACCTTGTCTGTTATCCATCAACGAACATTTATAATATAATTATCCTTTCCGACTTCTGCAACATTGCCAGATAGTTTTTCAACAAATAGAAGTATAACTAATAAACAAGATATCCAATTTTGATCATAATAATGTATTATTAAATCACTGAAAGATATATTTTCTCGACAAGGAAGATAGAATTATCTATTTCAAACATGAATTAACAGTATTTTTTCCGTTAGGGCTACTCTTGAATATAAATAAAAATAGAAATCTGAGTACCTTTTTAAAAATTGTTTACTCACAAAATGACGCCATTATCAATAATAATGATATCATATAGCCGAAATATGTTGTAAATAAACAATTTCAAAAAGGCTACTTGGATTTATATTTCTATTCATGAATAAACAGTTACACCCAGTTGCACAGAAGTCTGTTAGCTTCTAATTCCGTTTGAATGTCATGAGAACCAATCAGAGAAGCATTCTTTTCAGAACAAAAACTACAATTGGATCTCATGAAATTCAATCATGATTGAAATGGAACAGGATTTTGTGCAACTGAGCGGAATATCAAATCTATAGAATCTTTAGATTGATCATGTATGAAAATTTATAGATCGAACTTGATCACAATAGTTTTCTGTTAATTGTCTACATCAATGTAGCTAAAATACAACGTATTCTAGATAATAGGTCTACATCAATGTACCTCGAATGCAACTACAGTATAGAGAAAGGAAAACTATGATTTACTTCATCTCTGATACAAAGTATTCTAGATACATTGGCTCTACATATGAACGATAAAGAGTTAGAAAAACAAGAGTAAGGAAACCTATGACTCACTTCATCTCTGATAAAACGTATTCTAGATACATTGGCTCTACTTATGAACAATAAAGACATCACAGATACAAACAACCTAGCAAGTATAGGGGAATCAACTTCTGGCTAATTGATAAATTCAAAAGGCGATGGAAAAGTCTAGACTAATGTCACAATCTACTCACAAATAATTAACTTCTTCATTAATGCTAGTTAAAGTATCCTGAGAAGGAATAAGTTGGCTACCACGTAATTTCTATTAGATTTCAATACTGGACTATCTATACAAAAACATATTCTCAGGAACTATAGAAATTAACACACAAAATATTTCAAGAAAACTGCTTAATAATGTCAAAAAAGCTGGAATTGTTACTCAAGAAATAGATAAAAATATTCAACAGTTAATACAACGGACACAATTGAAGCAGCAAAATGTATGAACAGTACAAAAAAATACAAAACGTTACTGTAACAGTTCAAAAAAAGTACCTACAATAAAATGAGTGAGGTCCACGTTATAATGGCAGTGTTTGATTAGCAAACATAGCAGACAATGATATTGCTATCATTGTCTATCATTTAACAAAGCTGACAGCGCTATCTCTTTCTCGCTTTGCTCTGTTGCCAGATCGGTTTTTAACAACAAAGAAATATAATAAATTAAAAAATATTTCATTTTGATTATAAAAATTCATTATGAAATCATTGAAAAATATAATTTCTTGCTTGGTAAAATATGATTGATTATTCTAAATAATAATGAACAGGCTATATTACATCAATAAACATGTATTAGGTACCCTCCATAGAAGGCATTGACAATACATTGTCAAGACATTGACAAGGCATTGGCAACGTTGTTCTCCCACCTTTCCTCACTGCCATTATAACGTGGACCTCACTACAGAATAAGATGAAAATATGAATAATAACAACTCTCACAAAGTAACCAACCTACAAAAGCAGATAATTTATTAGACAATACATTTTTATAGGACATAACCACTAAACAACATCTCAAATACTGAATGCTTTAGGAAATTGAAATCCAATATTGTTCAAGTCACTCACATTTTGTTCCAACTCTTATTGGCTTACCTTTGCAGAAGACGGATTTGTTCCCTATCAAAATAATTATTTTAGATGATTATATAATAACAAAATAAAACTAGCTCTAGATATATGTAATGCTCTCATAATTATGTAATAAGTTGTCTTTTTTTCTTTCGGGCTACTCCTAAATATAAATAAAGATTAGAAATCTTATTCCCCTTTAAAGTTATTCAATCACGACATATTTGGTTATATAATGCCATCATCAAGTGATTGACAATAAATGAAATGATTTATTTTATTTCAAATTCAAATTCAAATTGAGTTTATTCACAGAAATCATTACAAATACAGTACACATATATAAATAATATAAATACTTGTGAATTTCCCCCACATAGACAAGTCTGTGTGTGGGGAAAGAGTTCTAATGAAAAACAATTGATACTAAAAAGAAAATTATAAATATTTACAATACAGTATAATTTGAAAAATAAAAGTTGATTAAATGTAGTGGAGAAAGTATATGTTTTGAATTGAAGTAGTACAATATAACTATTATGGTATATAGCTTTAACATGGCATGGCACACAAAATAAAATTTAGAACTTGAACAATGATAAATTATGAGCAATATATTGATGATATGTACTTTCATATATATATGATGATGATAGATAAGATTTTTATCTAATTCATATATATGATGATGAATACAAGAAAAATATATACATAGTATCAAAATCGGTAAGAGGAGTAGATGAGCTGATCAGCGACATCCCTGCCGGTTTCAAATAACCACATATTTAAGGCTAAGGGGTTCTATTTGCCATTGGAGGCGGGTATATTTCTATAAAGAATGTGGCATATGTAGTGACTATTAAATCTATTGCAATTGCTAACTAATCTGGGTTGTAGAATTCCAAATATATTCATATTTCGTGTTTGATAGGGATGGATAAGAGGATTAAATATTGCATTTTTATTACTTCGGATGAAAATTAAGAGTGATTTTATGTATAGCTGTCGCACATCAAGGACCTGAAATTCTTGATAGGCCAGTTCAGTCGGATAGCGACTACCCTGGTTCAAGCAGGTCTTTATGATTGCTCGCTGTGCAATTCCGACAGCTCTCAAAGTGAACGAGGATGCTCCACCCCAGGCCAGGATTCCATAATTTATAATTGATTGAACATAGGCGAAGTATGTCCTTCTCAATTGATTGGCTGACAGAACCTCCCTCAACTGTCGAAAGGCATATATTATTAATCTTCCAATCACTTGATAATGGCATAATGTAGCCGAAACAAGTCGTGATTGAACAATTTTAAAGGGTACCAGTACTTAGATTTCTAATTAATGTATAGATTGTTTGCAAGAATCTGCAAACGGATTGTGATAATTCTTTCCCGTTCAAGATATATGACCACTTAAATATATTGAAAAACGCAAATTGTACAGTACATTATTTTTCTCATTTTTTCGAGAGCAATAGCATCATTATCAACTCTGCCTTCTTATGGTCCTTGATGTGAGGAACACGAATCTGCAAACGGATTAGGAATAGTTAGTTATTTGTGCAACTAGTGCGCAAAGTGACAGTTTGCTGCACCAAAAGAAACGTTTACGCACGAGCCGTAGGCGAGTGCAGAATAATGGTTTCTTGAGTGCAGCAAACAAACTTTGCGCATGTATTTCACTTCAAATTTTTCCTACAGTTACCATTGAATATGAAAAGTGAGTAATTATGAGTAAAATTCCCTGAACTCCATCAAATGTTTTTCTGTGAAATTTTATTATTAATAAAAACCTTAATTTATTTAAAATTGAACAATAATAATTAAATTAATGAAGGCACATAATGGCAAGGCAACACTGTTCTCCACTGCCATATTATAACGTGGACCACAGTCAGTGTTACCAACTTAATTTTGATTTTCCTGCACTGATGCTCCATATAACCTACTAACTATTTTGCGTTGTCATGCTGCAAATCTGGAGTATGCAAAGTAATACTTTGCTCATTAGAGAAAAGTGATTCTTTGCGGCCTGCAATCAGTGCACAAATGGTCACTTTATCTGTAGGTCACTTATCAGTGCACAAGGTATCTGTAGGGAAAATTATTTCCCGTTCAGGAGATAAGACCACTTTAATACATTGGAAAACGAAATACATAATTCTTCTAATTTTTTCGGGAAAAGTAAAATCATCATCAACTCTGCCTTTTTATGGTCATTGATGCGAGGAACTCAAATATGCAAACGGATTAGAGAAATCCACACCAAGGAGCATAAGATAGCAGATTTGATAATTATTCCATTGCTCCCGAAAAAATGAGAAATATTATGTACTGATCAATTTGCGTTTGTCAATATATATTTAAGTGGTCATATCTCCTGAACGGGAACGAATTCTCCTAATCTGTTTGCAGATTCGTGTTCCTTACATCAAGGAGCATAAGAAGGCAGATTTGATACCCCATTTTTTATAGAATCATGCGAATTTGAATCCAAAATTACAGTTCTAGTTCATAAAATCATATGAATACACTAACATATGATCAAAATAAGAATCTTCCAGGTGTATTTATTTATTTACTTCATATCACTTGAAAATGGCATCAATGTCCGAAACATGTTGTAATAAAATATTTCAAAAAGGTTACTGAGATTTTTATTTTTCTTTATAATTATTCAGATTTGATAATGATTATATTGCTCCCAAAAAATGAGAAAAGTAATGTACGTCCTGATCAATTTAAGTTTTTTAATATAAATATTTGAGTGGTCATATCTCCTGAACAGGAACGAATTTTCCTAATCTGTTTTCAGATTCGTGTTCCTCAGATCAAGGACCATAAGAAGGCAGAGTTGAAAATGATTCTATTGCTCCGGGGATAATGAGAAAAATAATGTAGGTCCTGATCAATGAATGTTTTTAAATATATTTAAGTGGTCATATCTCCTGAACAGGAACGAATTTTCCCAATCCGTTTGCAGATTCGTGTTCCTCACATCAAGGACCATAAGAAGGCACATTTGATAATGATTTTATTGCTCCCGGAAAAATGAGAAAAATAATGTAGGTCCAGATCAATTTGCGTTTTTAAATATATTTAAGTGGTCATATCTCCTGAACGGAAAATAATTTTTCCTACAGTTACGTTGAAAAGTGACCATTGCTGCACTGATTACAGAACGCAAAGAATCACTTTTCCGCTCTAGTGCGGGAAAAATTTTTCTGCACTCCAGATTTGCAACATGGCAACACAAAATACTTAGTAGGTTATATGGAGCAACAGTGCAGCAAAATCAAAATGAAGTTGGTAAGAGTGACTGGGCTGCTATAGTGAGCAGAGGTTCAACGAAGCACAACGAGCTAATTATTATTCATTATATATTATAACCAAGGACAACATTTTTATTCAATTTGACAATAAATTAAGGTTTTTATCAATAATAAAATTACACTGAAAAACATTTGATGCATTTCAGGCAATTTTACCCATAATTACCCACTTTTCATATTCAATGGTAACTGTAGGAAAAACTTAATGTGAAATACGTGCGCAAAGTTCCTCTGCTGCACTTAACAAACGTTTCTTTAGGTGCAGCAAACTGTTACTTTGCGCATTAGTTGCACAAATAACTATTTCCAAATCTGTTCGCAGATTCGTGTTCCTCACATCAAGGACCTTAAGAAGGCACATTTGATAATGATTCTATTGCTCCCGGAAAAATGAGAAAAATAATGTAGGTCCCGATCAATTTTCGTTTTTTAATATATTTGAGTGGTTATATCTCCTGAACGGGAGAGAATTTTCCTAATCCGTTTGCAGATTCGTGTTCCTCACATCAAGGACCATAAGAAGGCACATTTGATAATGATTCTATTGCTCCCAGGAAAATGAGAAAAATAATGTAGGTCCTGATCAATGAACATTTTTAAATATATTTAAGTGGTCATATCTCCTGAACGGTAACGAATTTTCCTAATGCGTTTGCATATTCGTGTTCCTCAAATCAAGGACCATAAGAAGGCAGAGTTGGAAATAATTCTATTCCTTCCGGAAAAATGAGAAATAGTTATTTGTATATCTAGAGTGAAAACTGCTGTTTTTTCTCCCCGAGGGAAAAGTTTGAAGCCGAGGGCAACAATTTTCCTGAGGGAGAAAGAAATATTTTTCACTCGTGATATACACAACATTTTTCCTCCACCTACATTTTTATAAAAACTGCAAATAAAATGATTTTTCAAAACGTACGTGACCAAACAATGTGTTACAACATAATCTAAAACGTAAACAGCTGGGCTGGCTTGTAATCACAGTTTTCCGCCTACAGCGCCATGCGATATCTGTCGGCAAAACTTGTAACAACAATGGCCGCCACAATACAACTATGATGAATTTCCCGTCTCAAATTTGATTAGTTAATGAGGAATATTCGTTGGCTGGATTTTGAATAACATGGAATATGAAAAAATATTTATACATTATTTTAGTATAGTGATATGAAGTTTGTAATAATTTTAGCATACAAACATAAATTTCAATGTCTGGTCGAGGTATTGAATTTAGTTGGTTTAATGACTACTCTATATGCTTCCTCATCTGGGCTTAGACCTTCAAACCTATTTCAAATGTACGTTTTTAAAATAGAGATGCTTCCCATGTTATTTAAATAGAGTCACTTTAATACGCTCTAGGGAGTTTTTCTGTTTTTTAGTACCGAGAGCGAAGAAGTGACACTTTAGTATTATGTTCCAGGCAGTAGAGAAAGCACTTTAGACAGGAGGTGGAGGAAAAATAATGTAGGTCCTGATCAATTTACGTTTTTTAATATATTTGAGTGGTCATATCTCCTGAATGGGGAAGAATTTCCCCAATCCGTTTGCAGATTCGTGTTCCTTACATCAAGAACCATAAGGAGGCACATTTGATAATGATTCAATTGCACAAAAAAATTGGCCCCCGACATTGAATTCAATAATATTTTTCATCACAATTCATTCAATTATAACACATCATTAATATATTCTCATTTTAATCTGATCCTTTAAGTGATTGGGGTTAGGGAGAGTGTTTCCTACCACTTAGAATGTATCAAGAGCAACAAAGAAGAAAAGCTCGAACTCCAGCTAAGAGTTGTGCCAAGATATACGGTGAAAGAACTCCAGTTCACTCAAGTCTTAAATGCTTTCGCCCGGTTTAACTGCTTGAAATATGACCAACATTTGGGGAAGAATAACGTTCACCTCTCTGATAGCACACAGTCAATCACTCTCTCTCACTCCAAACTCTTTTCAGATCATCCCTTTCATTCCATCCTCTAGTTATTCGCTTTATCTGATCCCTTTCCTCGTGTCTTTTCTTTCTTTATCTTCACTCCAACTCTTTCTTTCCAACCTCTTTCTAGATTATCATCCCTTCCACTCCACCGTCCCACACCTCTCAGTTATCCTTATCACACTCTCGCTTTATCTCATTCTTCTCCCTGTTTCAAATCAAATGAAATCATTTATTTGTCATACAATAAATACATATTCAAAACATAATAAAAGAAAATACTTAATTTTATAATCAAAAGTATAAAATAATTAAAATAAAAATTAAGCACACAGTCAATCACTCTCTCTCACTCCAAACTCTTTCCAGATCATCCCTTTCATTCCATCCTCCAGTTATTCGCTTTATCTGATCCCTTTCATCGTGTCTTTTCTTTCTTTATCTTCACTTCAACTCTTTCTTTCCAACCTCTTTCTAGATTATCCCTTCCACTCCACCGTCCCACACCTCTCAGTTATCCTTATCACACTCTCGCTTTATCTCATTCTTCTCCCTGTTTCAAATCAAATCATTTATTTGCCATACAATAAATACTATTCAAAACATAATAAAAGAAAATACTTAATTTTATAATCAAAAGTATAAAATAATTAAAATAAAAATTAAGCACACAGTCAATCACTCTCTCTCACTCCAAACTCTTTCCAGATCATCCCTTCATTCCATCCTCCAGTTATTCGCTTTATCTGATCCCTTCATCGTGTCTTTTCTTTCTTTATCTTCACTTCAACTCTTTCTTTCCAACCTCTTTCTAGATTATCCCTTCCACTCCACCGTCCCACACCTCTCAGTTATCCTTATCACACTCTCGCTTTATCTCATTCTTCTCCCTGTTTCAAATCAAATCATTTATTTGCCATACAATAAATACTATTCAAAACATAATAAAAGAAAATACTTAATTTTATAATCAAAAGTATAAAATAATTAAAATAAAAATTAAGCACACAGTCAATCACTCTCTCTCACTCCAAACTCTTTCCAGATCATCCCTTCATTCCATCCTCCAGTTATTCGCTTTATCTGATCCCTTCATCGTGTCTTTTCTTTCTTTATCTTCACTTCAACTCTTTCTTTCCAACCTCTTTCTAGATTATCCCTTCCACTCCACCGTCCCACACCTCTCAGTTATCCTTATCACACTCTCGCTTTATCTCATTCTTCTCCCTGTTTCAAATCAAATCATTTATTTGCCATACAATAAATACATATTCAAAACATAATAAAAGAAAATACTTAATTTTATAATCAAAAGTATAAAATAATTAAAATAAAAATTAAGCATAAATAATACCAAAATCATAATTAGATACTTCTCAATGGTAATCCGGCATCACCAGCAAAAGGAATCAAGCCTTGCCCGCTGGTGAGAGTTGCAATCAGCAAGTTACATTGGTTGTTTCCTAGTTTTATACAATAATAGAAAAAAAAATAATCCACGCTTAAAAATATGTTTTTAAAAAATTAGATAATGCTTTCAATTGAAAAGAAATAGTTTTCTCTTATCCAATTTTTTAGTATTTTGTAATTAATTTTTGCTTCCAGATCAAAAGGCAAATCATTTATGAATCTTGTACTTATATGAATGAGCTGTCTTCTAACTACTGTTAGTTTTGTTTCTATCATATATTTATATTTTGTCATCCCTTTCTCTCTAACCTCTTTCTATAGTGATGTCCACGTTATAATGGCAGTGGAGAAAAACAGGAGAAAAAAGTTGCCGATCCTCTGTCTTGTCAGTACATTATTTTTATCATTTTTTCGTGAGCAATTGAATCGTTATCAAATCTGCCTTCTTATGCTGCTCCTTGATGCGAGGAACACGAATCTGCAAACGGATTGGAGAAATTCTTCCCAGTTCAGAGGGTATAACTACTTGAATATATTGCAGAACGCAAATTGATCATTCACTATTTTTCTGATTATCTCGGGAGAAATGAAATCATCATCAAATCTGCCTTCTCATGGTCCCTGATGTGAGGAACATGAATCTGCATACGGTTTGAGAAAATTCTGTCCCGTTCAGGAGATATAACACCTATATATATAAAAGCGAAATGGCACTCACTCACTGACTGACTGACTGACTGACTCACTCACTCATTCACTCACTCGCAGAACTAAAAATCTACCGGACCAAAAACGTTCAAATTTGGTAGGTATGTTCAGTTGGCCCTTTAGAGGCGCACTAAGAAATCTTTTGGCAATATTTTAACTCTAAGGGTTGTTTTTAAGGGTTTAAAGTTCGTCTTTTAGCATGTATATTCTTCTTCTCCCAATCTCTTAATTATAATTGGAATTTCCATTTCATATGTTACTATAGAACTATAATCTAGATAGAGTACCTCTTCGAAACAGTTGTTAACTGGCAACTAAATTAATAATTTTGTCAGGTTGGCATTAAGTTGAGTTGACTTTGTTAGGTTGAAGATTTAAATGCATTTATCGCGGAAAAATTGATTGGGCACTGCTACTTCAATCCTGGGAATATTATATTACTAGCCGTCAGGCTCCCTTCGCTCGCCATATCCGTTTAGCAAGACGTTTAGTCTGGACCCCCGACTGGATTCTCCTAACATATGATGAAAATGCTCAAATGAAAAATGCAGGCGAGCGGAGCGATCCTGCTGTTCTCATTCCTGAACGATCCAGACGGTGGTCCAGGGAGCGGAGCCCCTGGCTAGACGGATATGGCGAGCGAAGCGAGCCTGACGGCTAGTCTTAAATATATAAAAAACGGAAATTGCATTTTTCAATATATTTTAAGGGTCATATAACACATCATTAATATATTCTAATTTTAATCTGATCCTCTTTCTTAATGGGGAAGAATTTTGCTAATCTGTTTGCAGATTCCGATTCCTTGCATTAAGGAACATAAGAAGGCAGAGTTGATCATGATTCAATTACTCCCGAAAGAACTAGAAAAATAATGTGCAATCAGATCAGTACATCATTTTTCTCATTTTTTCGAGAGCAATTAAATCATTATCAGAGTTGCCTTCTTAAGAACCTTGATGCGAGGAACTCAAATCTGCAAACGGATTGGAGAAATTCTCTCCCGTTCAGGAGATATGACCCCTTCAATATAAATGGAAAACGCAAATTGGTCAGTACATTATTTTTCTCATTTTTACTGGTGCGATAGAGTCATACATCAAGCTCCATGAGAAGGCGGATTTGATATCCAACTGGCAATCATACCTAGTTTTCGTTTTTGGTAAATTTGGGTCTAAATGATTAATCACAAAAAAAATGTTTTTCTCATGTACTTCCAATGTTATTTGTTATATCCTGAGAAAGAACGAAGGAGTGAGTCAATTTTGTTGTACATCTAACTTGACCTGTAGAAAGGTTCGAAGAATAGGTGTTCAAAATTTGAAGCTGATTGATCAATTCTTTTTGTAGTTATTGTAGAACATACAATCAGATGGACAACGAATCTAGCTGTGTAAGTCAAAAGTTAGACCACGTTAAAGCTTATTTAACTATGTCCCTATACCATGGGATATCTTCTTATACCATATAAACTCTATTGTATAGTGAGGTCCACGATATAATGGCAATGTTTGATCAGCAATGGTATTGCTATCCTTGTCTATCATTCAACAAAGCGGATAGCGCTATCTCTTTCTCGCTTTCCTATGTAGCCAGACCGACTTTAAACAATGTAGAATTGATAAATAATCAACGAAATATTACATCCTAATTATGAAGATTCATTATGAAATTATTGAAAAATTTAATTTCTTGTTTGATAGAGTATAATTGATTATTTTTACCGAGATTGAACAGTTGATATTACATCATTAAACCTGTTTCAGCTACCGTCTATAGAAGGCATTGACAAGACAGTATTGACAACGTTGGTTGCTAGCTTTCATCACTGCCATTATAACGTGAACCTAACTAAAGTATCCAACTACTCTCTTTGTATTACTTTCCTTGCCCATACCATAGGTAAGGAAAGTATTGCTTTCCAAAAAAATTGAGGTACCCTAATTTCAAGTTTTCTATACGTTTCAAAGTTCATACAGATTTTTTTCAAATTAATACCCTGTATAGTTATTTATCAGCTCTATCAACTGGCATAAGTCATTTTTCTGGGAAACTAATGGGAGTCCACCCCATCCTTGAGAAATGGACTTTGTAACCTCCTTCTCGTGCATGAGGTAGGTAGGTAGAGCAGTTTATAAAGGTGCGTACAGATATACGCGCCGCGAACATGAGCAATTCACTTTTAATCAGCTAACTATATCTGTATTTTCACAGAAACGGTAAGATACAGATATAAAAAGCTTGGCATCAGCTGATTAAAAGTGAATTGCTCGTGTTCGCGGCGCGTAAATCTGTACGCACCTTTAGAAGAACACATAGTCGAGATATTTCATCTGTAGAACAGCTGTTTTGACGACTTTGAAAAAATCATTGAATTTACACAAAGGAAAAAGTACTCTGAAAACAATTATATATACACATATACAGTAGTCTGATCGTAGTTTCAAATATGTTGCCGCCAATCGTCATTATGTTATTCCCATAAATTATTCTCGTTTAAGAATGAGGCTTTCAGTTAAATGAGCAAGGAAAGTTGTGTGAGTGTACTACACCAGTTTTTTTGTCTTGTGACTCACCTAGTAGCTTCACGGTCATCAATATTGGCGCATGCGTCTTCGAAGTCACTGAGCACCGCTTGCAGGGGGCACGAGGACAGCTTGGCATGTAGCCACTTGTAGTTAAACAGTACATTCTCATACAAGTCCTTGAAACGACGCGAACGCACCAAGTGAAATGGCATTTCGCCAAACTGCAATACAAAACATACCAGTATAACTATTTATATTGTCTGTTTTATCATAATTTTATGTGCACTTGGCTGTATTAAATGCTGTAAATCACCCCGAAGACGTCTGATACTGCAAATATTGACAATAGGGTAAACAGCTAGATGGAAATTCGATGAGCGCCACTATACAAAAATTATTTTCGCCACACTGCACAGAAAGCAGCTGTTTTCCAGTCCCTACGTAGATCTGAAAGACATTTTCGCCACACTGCACAGAAAGCAGCTGTTTTCCAGTCCCTACGTAGATCTGAAAGACCTTGTTTGCAGACGACGTCAGAAAAGGGTTTCTTTTCCGGTCTAGGCCAGAAAGTTGTCTCTTTCCAGCCGCTTATGGCTGGAAACAACGCGCTAATTATTTTAATAAGTCATCCGCTAGATCGGGCGAGTGTCCACTTTCATCATAAGCTGAAGTCGCCATGATTTTAGTTCCAGTTTCGAATCAAACTAATTCGCTTCGCAATCAGTTTTATTCAATTATTTATTGTTGATTAGTGCATTCCGAATTTTCAAAAATGCTTGAAGATGACTGTGGTATTCCAAGTGAAATTTTAAAAGAATCTGAAATCCTGACTGCAAATCTTCTACCACTAAAATCAAGAGATAGGTACGATAGCTTAACGAGTATTCTTTATTTTGTATTCTTTATTTATTTTGTCAGCAATACCTGTAGTGTGGCGAAAAATATCGTTCGCACCACGGGCAAAAATGTTTTTCTGCTCTAGGTGCGAAATATACTATATTTGCAGACGACTCTCGTCTGACGTCATAACAGGTTTCTTTCCGGCCTAGTCCGGAAAGAGTAGCCTACCCTTTCCAGCCGCTAACATGGAACTAAGAAAGGTGATCAAAAAACAACTGATCAAAAAACTTTTCATTATTTGTGTTCATTATTCAATAATTAAAACATTTATAATAATATCATCTTATTGTCATTTGAAAGAATAAAAAAGTATAAACTCAACCTCCCACATAATTGAACATAATCTTTTAGGTTATTTAGAAAAATCAGAATAAAAAATAAAAATACTTGGACAATTTCCTGATATTCAGATTACCTAAGATTTGCTAGAGCTATGACCTTCCACTTCTGCTTTCGGAAGTGCTCAGTAAACAACTATTCTCATATATATATTGTTTATTTTTGTGTGTGGCGAAAAATAGCGTTTTTGGGCAAAAATGTTTTTCTGCTCTAGGTGCGAAATATACTATTGTACCCAGTACCTCCTAATTGCCGGGTCAGGAATACCAGTAAACTATTCATATTGTCTGTTTCATCATTACTGAACGAGCTTTAGCAAGTTCTCACTTTTGACTTACTGAAGGCTAAAGTCGTTATCCGTCTGTTTTGTATGTTCTACAATAACTATAGAAAGATTTTATCAATCAGCTTAAAATTTTGATCACGTATTATTCGAACCTTTTCACAGGTCAAGTTTGTTGGACAACAGAATTGAACACTCCTTCAGGGTATAGTTATAAATTACATTCCAAGAGCATAAGAGAAAAATTGGTTGCGATTTATCATGTTGTCAGCTGAAGAATTCATTGCAATGAAGATGAAGAAGATGAAAATGGAGATGAAGGAGATAAAAATGGAGATGAAGAAGATGAAGAAAATGGAGAATACGAAGGAAATGTAGATGTATAATGTACCCATGTCATACTCCTAGTAAACAAAGATATATGAACATCATAGTACAGGTATATGAACATCAAACAATAGACAGGTTTTGGTAGTATATATTTCTATACTTGCAGAGTTGAGTAACGGTAACATATCAATGCAATGCTGCAGCCAAACTTTGCAGCATAACAACATAAATAGAGTAGCATTTAATAGCTATAAATACACTCAAAGTGTTATCGAAATTGTTCTCAACATATTGCAGTTTTAGTTAACTATTGGAGCAGATGAGTATAATAGGGGTATTCACAATGTTGGAGTTAGCCGGCTAAGTCGAGCTATTCGCTATCTCCAGCTATTTGCTAAGTCTGTGTCTTAAGGTGCGTACAGATTTACGCGCCGCGAACATGAGCAATTCACTTTTAATCAGCTGATGCCAAGCATTTTATATCTGTATCTTACCGTTTCTGTACAAATACAGATATAATCAGCTGATTGAAAGTGAATTGCTCATTTTCGCGGGGCGTATACCAGTACACACCTTTACACATACAGTATAAATATAGGTTTTCCTCACTTTCACCTTGATTGAAATGTATAGTTGTTATGATATCATAGTTTAGCTTACCATGTTGGATCAAAGTTCTCCTATTGGAAGTAATAATATCGTTTTCTGTTTTGGTACTCGTCACCGGAACTCAAATTATGGTTTTGCTGGTGTCGCCCAATTAGTATTGGTTTATTATACTGTCATGGATAGTGACAAGCACCATATGGACAATAGTCATACAATAAAGAGAAAACAACATATTGACACACAACACAATAATTTTGTACATAATAAAACAATTTTGTACATCATAACACAAATAACAAAATAACAAATAACCAATATCTAAGACCATACAACATTTATAACTAATGCAACGTATTCAATGGTCGAAGATACTTCGCCACTCATAAAAACGTTTCTCTAATAGCCAAAATTTTAGATTAGTCTTAAAAGAGTTTAGGGTTTGGGCAGCTTTAATATTCTGGGGTAAACAGTTAGACACTTTTTGCCAATGTAATTTGGATTGTGCTCATAAAACCCTGTCCTGTGCTGTTCAACTCTGACTGAGCCCCTGTATCTTGTATTGTGTTGATGAACATCCACACCTGTCATCTTTCATTTTATAAGCAAAGATTGCCAGATGGTACAAATAGAGACTAGGAACCGTCAAAATTTATTATCTTTGAATAGCGATCTACATGAGAAACGGGGTGGCTTTTTAAATATGATTCTTAGGACTCTCTTTTGGGCACGGAAAATAGAGGCAGAGAATCTTGATCCTCCCCACAGCAATATCCCATAAGACAGTAATGACTCATAATATCCATAGTAAGCAGAGATCACTGCCTCATGAACTAAAACCCTCCTGAGCCTGGACATTGCATACGCAGCTGAGCTTAATCTCCTAGAAAGAGATTGAACATGAGAGGACCATGTTAATCCCTGATCCACAGAAACCCCCAAAAAATCCGTTGCATCAGAGGGTAGTAACCCTTTTGCCTCAACCTCAAACTCCAACTGATTCACAGGAAGTCTGTGGATTGAGAATTCAATGAAGAGTAATGAGTGTATTATTATGTTAAAAGATTATACTTCTTACTCTTAAATTTTACATTTTGTAATCTGTATTTAATTGTAAATATATTTCGTAAGGCAATAAACTTTATTTGGAAAAATTCATGGTTCATATATTGTAACTTTGTTGAAGTTCTGACACTGTGTTACTAGTAATATTTGAGAAAACACTTACTTTTTTTGAGGAATGCATTTCACTCCTGAAGAGGATCTTCATCAGTCTCAGGCTGATGAAGCTCCTCTTCAGGAGTGAAATGCATCCTCAAGACTCCAAAAAAGTGAGTGTTTTTTTTCAAATATTTACTAGTAACACAGTGTCAGAACTTCAACAAAGTTATTATATAGTGTTTTGTCATGGAAAGCAACTTCAATTATATATTGTAATCACATACTTTTCTCAGATTGTATCTGGTGACTTTCCCATCCTTTGAGTAGAACACTAGCGGCTGGACTGGCACTTTCCTGTCAGCTGATCCCTCTTTATCAGCCAAGTTGAATCTGGAAAATTCAAATTTTCAAAATTTGAGTGGAATTTTCAAATTAGATCCATTAATTTAATAACTGTAGTTTTTGAAAAATGTATCAAGAAAAACTTAGGCTGGATCCCCACACAGCAGCCGGTGAACAGTGGAAATATAATTCCCACCATTTCCCCGAAATCTTCGGGGTGATTTACAGCATTTCACTCAGCAATAAAAGCATGCTCCTGTAAAATGTTAATTTTTATTTAATTAAAGTGGATTTTGCCAACGTTTTAAGTCTATTCAATTATGGAAGAGTTCCACAACATCAACATTCACGCTACAAACTTAATTACAGCATTTAATTCGGATTTTAATTCGATGATAATTATTGTTTCCAATTTATTTATTCAAATTCCAACGGTACACACTCCTTTCACAAACAATATATATTCAAAAGAAGAACTACATGAAATAATAACTAATTGGGAATAATATTGAATATTTTAATATCCCAATTCAGCCCAGCTCAGCAAATATGAAGAATCACATTATACTCCGTACAAATAACTTCTGACTTGGAGGAATATGCGGCACAGAGAAATGGAGTGATATTAGCCAAAACTTGAGAGAACTAAAGCATTCTAAGTTCTCAATACATAATGATCACAAACAAGACTCAGTAATTTCATAGAGAAACTATAGCATAAGAAGGTATCTCATGGTAAAGGTCGTTCATGTCCCAAACTTCAAGCCGATTTCTTGTCAACTCAAGCCGATTACTGTCGACTACTGTCTATTATTACTGTTTTGGTCGGGTGGAGTGTAAGAACGACACAGTATGAGAGACTACCAGCGTCACATAGCTTCACCAAAAACAACTACTAGGACTATCGGCTTGAGTTAACAGTGAGATTTAGAACATGAACGCCCTATACCATGGGATATCATGTGTTAGCTCACCTGTGTCTCTGTATCTCAGTGTACTTGAACGGTTTAGGAACTCCACCTCCCCATATGCCCAGGAAATAGTCAGCAATCGAAGAATGGAAGTAAAGCGCCATATTCACATTCTTGAAGTAACGCTCCTTGGCCGTGTCTCGGAATTGTCTGCCAGTGTATAAAACAAAAAAGACTTTTATTAACTCGAATATTCATCTCTCAATAACATCCGCCTCATAAAAAAATTATAGGAGATACTCGAATAAAAGTATTACCATAGAGAAACAATAGCGTAAGTAGATATCCCATGGTATAGGGCGTTTATGTCGCAACTTTTACTGTTATCTCAAACCGATTACTGTAGATTTTTACTGTTTTGTTGGGGTGAGAGTGTATGAACGGCACAATATGAGAGACTACCAGTGTCACACAGCTTCACGGGAAAGAATTACATGAATTATCGGCTTGAGATAACAGTAAGAATTACGACATAAATGCTATATACCATGGGATATCCACTTATGCTATTGTTTCTCTATGGTATTACAGACTCAAATTCTTGAAGGTGCGTACAGATATACGCGCCGCGAACATTAGCAATTCACTTTTAATCAGCTGATTATATCTTTATTTATACCGAAACGGTAAGATACACATATAAAAAGTGAATTGCTCATGTTCGTGGCGCGTAAATCTGTACGCACCTTGAGAAGAAAGCTTTCCAGTGTGCTACACTATATTCTATAGTGAGGTCCACGTTATAATGGTAGTGTTTAATTAGCATAGTATTGCTATGCTTGTCTATCATTCACCAGAGCACATAGCGCTATCTCTTTCTCGCTTTGCTCTGTTGCCACATCGTCTTTTAACAATGTAGAATTTATAATTGATTAATAAAATATTTCATCTTGATTATGAAAATTCATTATGAAATGATTTTTAAATATTATTTTTTGATTGATAAAATATAATTGATTATCTTAAACGAGAATGAACAGTTAATATTACATCAATAAACCTCTATCAGCTATCGTCTATAGAAGGCATTGACAAGACAGATGATCGGCAACGTTGTTCTCCTATCTTTCTTCACTGCCATTATTTATTCATTTATTTATTCATTCATTGATACATAGGTTACAATATAATTGTCAACTATGAATGATTGGGAAAGGAACAACAGGCTTAAAGCCCAAAACTGTTCATTTCCTAAATTTAGATAGAAATTGTCCAAAAATAGGTTATGTTTCCACTTCACGATTTTTGATTATAACGTGGACCTCACTATAGAAAAGCTGATTGTGCAGAAACGCCTGATGTGGCGTGGCCCTTACCTGTGATACCAGTTGAGCACACTGACTCCGTCGGCCTCGCGTTCGCTGAGGTAGTTTGGCAGATCGTTGCGTATGCGGGTCCAGAGCAGGGGCGGGATGCGCCTCACGGGAGGCATGTGGTACTGATAGACGTCATCCAACACCTTGTCGTCCAGGGAGATCAGATCCTCCAGCTCAGACTCCGACAGACCCGACTTGGCCGCTGTGATGTAGGCCAGCGCGTGGAACACTAGTAGTCGGCCGTGCTGCCAAACACAACCGAATTCATTGATAAAAATGAGAGAACTTCAAAGATTTATGAATGAAAAGCCTAGAAACTAACTCTTTGTGTAGTTGACGAGTTGATATTGTGGTAATTATACATATTAAATGAGAAAGACTAAGAAATTGTCAAAAAACCACAGATTTATTGATAGGCTACTTAGAAATACCGGTTTCGGTTATTACACCATTGTCAATCTCTGATAAACAAGAGTTCTTGTCAAAATCTCTGTTTATCAGAGATTGACAATGGTGTAATAACCGAAACCGGTCTTTCTAAGTATCAATAAATCTGTGGTTTTTGACAATTTCTTAGTATTTTTCATTTAACCTAGAAACTAAGGCTAGGCACACACCAGTTGGTCAAGACAAGACAAGATATAATCAGACACGTTCAGTCACAATACTTCACATAGTTGCTTATGAAGACATGTCTAATTGCAATGACTAATCAGTGTTTGTTGCGTATACGCAACTATGTGAAGTATTGTGTCTGATCATGTCTTGTCTTGTCTTGACTAACTGGTGTGTGCCCAGCCTTAGCCTAGGCGCACACCAGTTAGTCAAGACAAGACAAGACATGATCAGACACGTTAAGTCACAATACTTCACATTGTTGCTTATGACGCAACACACCCTGATTAATCATTGCAATTAAACATGTCCTCATAAACAACTATGTGAAGTATTGTGACTGAACGTGTCTGATCATGTATTGTATTGTCTTGACTAACTGGTATGCGCCTAGCCTAAGAGAATTCAGAATACTTATGAATGAATAATGAAATTCATTGATAAAAATGTGATGTAGGCCAACACGTGGAATACTAGCAGTCGGCCGTGAAACGAAATACAACCGAAACCATGAATGAAAACGTGTTGACAATGAGTGAATTTGAAAGATTTATCAATGGAAAGCTTTGAATTCAAAACTCTTATGAATGAATAACTACATTCATTGATAAAAATGTGATGTAGGTCAGCGCTTGGAACACTAGCAGTCGGCCGTGGTGCGAAATACAACCATGAATGAAAACGCGTTGACAATGAGTGAATTTGAAAAATGTATCAATGAAAAGCATTGTAAAAGAGAGAATTTTGAACACTTATGAATGAATAATGATGTAGGCCAGCACATGGAAGACCAGGAGTCGGCTGTGCTACCAAACACAACCGAATTCATCAATGAAAACGCGTCGAAAATGAGTGAATTTGAAAGATTTATGAATGAAAAGCTTTGAAAAAGAGAGAAAAAGAGCCTGACTTATGAATTAAAAGCATTGGAAATCGAGCTGTTATTGTAGTAGAGTGTTGAAACGTAGTAGAGTACTCATGCAAATAGCCTGGTTTTCATTAGTAGAGTTGGTGGTAGAGTTCCCTGGGCAAGTACTACTAACTATCTTGTGAACTCACCCAATGAAAACGTTCATGGTGATTAGAGTCATAGGAGAGTACTAGGTTTTAGTAGAGTAGAGTGGGATAGCACCAACGTTCATGGTGATTAGAGTCATAGGAGAGTACTAGGTTTTATTAGAGTAGAGTGGGATAGCACCATGGGATAGGGATAGTACTCTACCACTCGCCTTCCCCCACCACCGCTTCTCACTCTACTCCACCACTACTATGCTAATGAAAACAGTCTCGAGCGAGCTAGTAGAGTAGAGTCGTGCCATAGGCTTTCAAATTTAAGAAGTATTGTTATTTATTGAAAAGTATTAATTTATAAAAAAGTGTACAAGTGTTATTTAAAAAACGTATTGACATTTCAAGGCTTGTTTTGTTCACTAGACAGCACTCTTTACCTACTATTCTCAATTGTTGTGAAAACAGTTACTTGACCAAGTGAGTAGAGTAGAGTTAGTATGCCAGTTACTCGACCAAGTAAGTAGAGTAGAGTTAGTATGCCAGTTACTCGACCACTAACTCTACCAGTGGGAACCAGGCTAAAGAGATAGGATTATAGGTTTCTCTTACCCAACTAAAAGTTCATATTTTTCGATGAATATATTTTGGACATTCATATTTCATTCAGGAATTATGTGGAAAATACATACCAAAATAACTTTGCATGTCCACACATTCCATTCACACTTCCAGAATCAGATTGATTTATACATTATTTGTGAGTATTTTTTACGGATAATGCTAATCAAACACTGCCATTATAACGTGGACCTCACTATAATACTTTGTTTTAAAGGGAGAGAGCTTAAATAAAAATGGCTTGGGGTTAGTGTTATAGTTGGGGCCCAGTGTTTCAGTTATAATGGTTGTGGCCAGTGTTATATTTAAAGGTTGAAGTACTAGATATTAACAGTTAATAACCATCTCTAAGTGAGATTTAACCTGTTTTTCAACTCATTCTAAAGTGAGAATTAACCTGTTTCTCAACTTGTTCTAAAGTGAGAATTAACCTGTTTCCCAACTTGTTCTAGAGTGAGAATTAATCTGTTCCTCAACTCATTCTAAAGTGAGAATTAACATGTTTCTCAACTTGTTCTAGAGTGAGAATTAATATGTTTCTCAACTCATTCTAAAGTAAGAATTAACCTGTTTCTCAACTCATTCTAGAGTGAGAATTAACCTGTTTTTCAACTTATTCTAAAGTGAGAATCAACCTGTTTCTCAACTTGTTCTAAAGTGAAAATTAAACTGTTTCTCAACTCATTCTAAGTGGAAATAATTAACCTGTTTCTCGACCCGTTCGAAGAGCAGCATGATAGAGTCCATGACGGTAGATGCGAGATGCGTGTCCTGAGGCTTGGTGTAACTGCGCCATCTGCAGATCTCGGCGAAGACCAGTTTGACGAAAATGGGCAGCGAACATTTGTCTATTGCGTTGGCCACAAGACGCCACTGGTAGTTGGTCAAATCTCGGTGCCCCGTCTTCATCCACATCCTTTGCAAAACAACAACAATTACACTCAAATTTATCGAATCAAATCAAATAGTTCTTTATTTGTCATCACATTTATACAATATAAATAGTGTCACGATGAGAATAAAATAGTAATTCACAATAATCACTTGAGAAAGTCTTGTATAGAATAAATGAGCTGATTGAAATTATCTTTTCCTACAGTTACCTTGGAAAGTGGCCATTCCTGCACTGATTACAGAACGCAGAGAATCACTTTTCCCCTCTAGTGCGGGAATAGCTATTTGTGCAACTAGTGCGCAAAGTGACAGTTTGCTGCACTGAAAGAAACGTTTACGCACGAGCCGTAGGCGATGGAATGGTTTGTTGAGTGCAGCAGAGGAACTTTGCGCACATATTTCACATTAAGTTTTTCCTACAGTTACCATTGAATATGGAAAGTGGGTAATTATGGGTAAAATTGCCTGAAATGCATCTAATGTTTTTCTGTGAAATTTTATTATTAAAAAAAAAACCTTAATTTATTGTCAAATTGAATAATAATGTATGTGTGTTTGAATTGCGGGGGGGGGGGCTGTCATCCATCGCCTCAATATTCCTATAACGTGCACCACACTATACCACAGTTACCAACTTCATTTTGATTTTGCTGCACTGGTGCTCCATATAACCTACTAACTATTTGTGTTGCCATGTTGCAAATCTGGAGTATGCAAAGTACTCACTTTGTGCACTAGTGCGGAAAAGTGATTCTTTGCGGCCTGCAATCAGTGCACAAATGGTTACTTTCCAAGGTATCTGTAGGAAATTTTTTTTCTGCACTCCAGATATGCAACATGGCAACGCAAAATAGTTAGTAGGTTATATGGAGCACCAGTACAGCAAAATCAAAATTAAGTTGGTAACTGTGACTGTGGTGCACGTTATAATAATATTAAGGCAGTGGACAACAGTGGATGACAGTGACAGCCACCACATGAGTGACAGCCGCCTTTATTCATTTACTACTACATTATTCAATTTTGAATAAATTAAGGTTCTTATTGATAATAGAATTACACAGAAAAACATTTGATGGATTTCAGGGAATTTTACCCATAATTACCCACTTTCCATATTGAATGGTAACTGTAGGAAAAATTTAATGTGAAATACGTGCGCAAAGTTCCTCTGCTGCACTCAAGAAGCCATTCCGCCCTCGCCTACGGCTCGGGCGTAAACGTTTCTTTCGGTGCAGCAAACTGTCACTTTGCGCACTAGTTGCACAAATAACTATTTTGATTCGTTCTTGAAGTCCGCACCATCTTTTTCTCTGATATTAATTGGTAACTGGTTGAAGAACTTGACTCCCTTGCAGGAGGGACGTTTTCGAAGAATTTTCTTTTGTTTATTTGAAGTGTATAAGTTCTTCTTGAGCGGGTATGATATTGATGATTGACATACCCTTCATTTTTTCATTTTAGAGTCAGAATACATTCCGTTATATAGAGCCCATAAACAATCAAGATGTTGAGGCTTTTAAATTTCTCTCGTACAGACTCTCTGGAACGTAACCTTAAGATTACTCTTACTGTTTTTTTTTCTGTAATATAGATAACTTTTTTTAAGTTTCCAAGAGATGTTTCTCCATAGAGACCTATTCCAAAAGACAGGTGAGAATGAATGTTGGCGAAATAGATGGTTCTCAGTGTTGTCTGGCTGCAATAGTTGGACAATACCCTGAGTGAATAGAAGCCAGAGTTCATCTTATTCGTTAAACTGTCGGTCCCGGCTGAAGTATGACAGTCGTAAGGCCCATTGACGGCTCAAATTATATATTCAGGCGGTGGGACCTTCCCGCAAGGGACTCCCCACCAACAAAAGCCATTCGAATTTACTTTTTACTATCTTATTCAATACACCATCCACATGGAAATTTCAAGACAATCGTTGGTCAATTGTCAATCCAAGGAACTTTTTCTGAATCAAGTGACCATCAACACTGTGAGTCAGTGAATTCCCTCGCAAATTCAGCTCAGAACTTTATGGCCTCAAATTTAGTTGCGTTCAGTCTGACACCGTCAATCACCTTATAAATTAACATACTAGCAGATGAACCGTGCTTTGCACTAGGGAAAATTCTCTGTTGTGGAACGCAATCTAATTATATCAAGGGAACAAGAATGTATAATGATTATATAATTATTGATCAACGAAAATCCCAAACAAATGCTGCAAATCACCCCGAAGACCTCTGCTATTGCAGACATTGACAACAGGGTTAACAGCTAGATGGAAATTCGATGAGAACTACTATCCAAAAATTAGTTGCCAGCCCGGGAATCGAACCCGGTACCTCCCAATTGCCAGTCATGAATGCTTACCCTTACACCAAACTGACAATCTCTGGATAGCAGCGCTCATTTTATACGAAGCCATAGCGGCCAACCAGTTCCTGACTGGCATTCCTGACTGGCAATTGGGAGGTACCGGGTTCGATTCCCGGGCTGGCAACTAATTTTTGGATAGTAGTTCTCATCGAATTTCCATCTAGCTGTTAACCCTGTTGTCAATGTCTGCAGTAGCAGAGGTCTTCGAGGTGATTTGCAGCATTTGTTTGGGATTTTCGTTGATTAATAATTATTATATATATATATATATATATATATATATATATTATATATATATATATATATTATATATATATATTAATTAGCATTTGAATAAATGCATTCTCTATTTAATTCCATTTGTATAATGATTATCTATTTCTTCCAAAATTACTTGAATAATCTCCATCAGTGTTGAAATTTCCAGCAAAACTAAAGAGTTTCATTGGTCTCGAAACTGCAACCTCAAATTCATTAGCCACGCGTGCTAACATTTATACACTGGGTAGATTGATAGATGGATGAATTCCTTTAATTTGTTCTTCATTTGCAATTTACAACATTTAGGGCCGGTTTCCGAGCTCGGGATTTAGCTGAGTTCAAGTCTTTAAACAGCTGAAGTCAGGAACAGCTTTCCGAAACGAGGCGTTTCTTTTATTATTACTAGCAGGTAACCCGTGCTCCACCAGGATCTATTTTAAAACTGAGTGGAATCTTGAAAAGTGAGAATTGCTCTTTTCAGTTTCTAAAAACTCGAATTCGAGAAATATACTTTTAAATTGAAGCCAGTTTGTAAAAAATTATAGAAATCCAAATAGCTGACATTGAGATCCAAATGAGATCTGAGCATTGTGTCAAAATTTATAAGTGTCTGAATTTCTGATCCTTGAGGTGTCCTTAAACACGCCCCTCCAGTAGGAAATACTGAAATGAAGTGCATCTAACGGGTGATTCTCATAGAACATGATTTCATGAACTTATGTCATTGTGTGAATTATCAATGTGAGGACAATGTAGTTGGTGATGATGATTGAAGCTGAAAATAAGGTGTTTATCACAATACAAGGAGCATTGTTGTCAGGTGTACCTGGAAATCTATATGAGATAGAGCGCCCTACCTGATCTCAGATTGTACAGCACAGAAATACGCCTAGAGGGATTTTGAATTATACATACAAATGGTAACAATCGGAAGATAATGTTAATCAAAAACTAAAATTCATCAGAATTTATTTTTTCCTACGAATTCTACTCATTTTTGAAAAATCATAACTCAGTACTCATAGGAGATACAGAGTTCCGAATGATCTCTTTTTTCAAAATTTTGTAATCCAAAAAAAAAGGCGAGAGCAAATTTTTCTGTCCGATCACTGGATTTGGCAGAAGTAGCTGAAAACTGGAAAATGAACAGAAAATACGAGGTTTTTGGGCCAACCTGTATCTAGCACAAGGAAATTTTGCATGATGAAATTGGTTCTGGACTTCTCTCATGTACCCAAACAATATATTAAAAAACAGAACTACAATATATATTGCAAGCACCAATGTAAATAGTGACTGGATTAAATAATTCATCGATGATAATAATAAGAATTTATTAAAGCTGGAACTCCCTTTACGAGTAGTGAAGTTTATTTGATTTTGTTGAAGCTTGAACGCGATTTATCCCCGAATCACTCAGACATAACAGACGAATGAAAACCTTGAAAATGCATCGAAAAATAGCTCTTATCTGTGGAAAAGTATCATTGAGAAGTGGAGTCAGATCTTATCACTCAGTGAGGCGAATTGAGGTGGAAGCGATTTCCAGTTCAGTTCACAGTACGATGACAGAGAAGGAGATATAGCCAAGTATTGAGGACAGATGAAGAGAGCAGATAAGAGCCAAAAAGATAGGATTGGATTGCTCTGACTGATACTACTAGCTTCCGCATGAAGAGAGATGGGTTCTTGTATTATAGTGAGGTCCACGTTATAATGGCAGTGGAGTAAGATAGGAGGACAACGTTGCCGATCCTCTGTCTTGTCAATGCCTTCTGTAGGCGGTAGCTGATACAGGTTTATTGATGTAATATTAACTGTTCATTCTGGTTTAAAATAATGAACAATTAATATTTTTCCCTATTTTCTCCACTTTATATCTCCACTGCTATCAATCCTATCTAAAACGTGTATAGGACCTTGTTTGTAGAGAATTTCAAGTAGTTTAATCTTACTGATGACAATCTTTTCCCTGGAGGCCATCGTTTTTGAGTTATTTACAAAAAACAGAAAAACAGCTGAGTATTGCTCACCGGTATGGCTCTACAGTCCCCACCACATTATTATCTTTTCCATTAGAGAAAAAAAATATTACATCTATGGCACTTGACTGTGAAAGAGAGAGAGAGAGATAGAAGGATCATAAGGAAGAGGAAGCATGTAAAACAAGAACCCATCTCTCTTCATGCGGAAGCTATAGTGAGGTCCACGTTATAATGGCAGTGTTTGATTTGCAATTGTATTGCTATCCTTGTCTATCATTCAACAAAGCGAATAGCACTATCTCTTTCTCGCTTTGATCTGTTGCCAGATCGTCTTTTAACAATGTAGAATTAATAATTAATTTACAAAATATTCCATCTTAATTATGAAATGATTGAAAATACAATTTCTTGCTTCTATATAATAAGAGAGAGTAGGGTTGTGTTTGTTCGTGTGTTCGTTTGTTCGCATCAAAACATGTCAACTTGTGGATTTCATACCGGAAAAACAGGAATGATTTAGATCTCCAAATTTTGCACATAGATTCTAAAAATATCAATCTCGTAATAAAATATAATTGTTCAAAATTACTATAGTTTACTGTTACAAATTCTACTTATACCACTACAAATAATAATAATAATAATACTATGTGGAGTTTTTAATACCGGTTTGTGCGAGTAATCCTAGTGAAGGTATGAAGGGCTTAAAGTCAAGATCATGTGGCTGTGGAAGCGGATTGAGCAGACGGCTGGAACGTGCTGGCGTGCTAACCCCCCACCCCCACCAACCACCCACGCCAGTACCTCCCGCCTCCCACCAGTAAGGTGGGAAAAAACTAAATAACATAAAATAAATAAAAAACATTACGGCGAAAACTGTATGGTTGTGTTTGATGGTTATACTGATGTCAACAGCACAAAACGAGCAGAGCAGAAGCGATGAGGGCTCACAAAAACCTCGGTTGACATAAACTTTCATGAAAATATGGACAACATTCCAACAGGAGCATTTTCTAGCTAATGAAAGGAACAAAGCAAGACTGATCGACAGTTAATCTAGAAAATGATGGAAACAAGTATTGAAACAAATGTTGCCATTGGAGATGCTGATACCTCCATTGTGAGGTGTGGATTGGATAAAGCTGTTCTACGTAAAACTGTGATAGTTGAGGAGGATTTTGACTTGATAGTTCTCCTCATTGGATTGGCACCATCATCTACAAAGTACAAACATATTCTTCATAAAGCCAGGACGTCGAAAAACAGAGATGAAACTGTTTTCAGTAAAAAAACTCCAACAGCTTTCATTCGCCAAGACGATCCACCTTCTTCACAGCTTCTCCGGATGTGATACAACCTCGGCGATACATGCAAAGAGCAAAATGGGAAATGGTCAAGATCTCCAAAGCAAAACCTGACCTCAACCGAGACATCTCTGCTGTTTTCACAGATCCCTCAACATCACCAGAGACTATATTGAATAGGCTGGCGAGAAGCTGTTTTTGGCTGCATACCATGCACGTGACTGCGCGTCGGTTGCGGTGGTGTGGGGGGTTAGCACGCCGTCTGCTCCCTCCCCTTCAACAGCCACATGATCTTGACTTTAAGCCCTCCATACCTTCACTAGGATTACTCGCACAAACCGGTATTAAAAACTCCACATGGTACTATTATTATTTGTAGTAGTATAAGTAGAATTTGTTACAGAAAACTATAGTAATTTTGAACAATTAATATTTTTCCCCATTTTCTCAACTTTATATCTCCACTATTATCAATCCTATCAAAAACAGGCATAGGACCTTTTTTGTAGAGAAGTTTACGTAGTTTAATTCTACTTATGACAACCTTTTCCCTGGAGGCCATAGTTTTTGAATTATTAACAGAAAACCGAAAAAATGCACCTTTAGAGCCCCCTCCCCCCCTTAGCCCCACCACCACCGGTCACTACTTCTAGTATGTTGTTTAAGAAGCCTTCCCCCACAACTGTACCAATTTTGGCTTATACATGAATTATTTCCCGTATTCCCCTATTCCCCTATTCCCCTATTCCCCTATTCCCATATTTCCCTATTTCCCTTCGTTGCCTGGACTACTTGTGCCATGTGAGTATTGAGATGGAAGAGGGCACATTCTGTTTTATTGGGATTAGGTACCAGACTCCATTTTTCAAGTACCGTACTTTACCATTGCAGAAAGATCCCTGTTGATAATATCCTCACAGCATGTTGGATTAATGCTTTGAGGAGACATTTTCGGGAATAATTATTATTAAACGAAAATCCAAATCAAATGCTGTACCTAATTCACCCCTACGACTTCTGTTACGCAAATATTGACAACAGGGCAAACAACTAGATGGAAATCCGACGAGCGCTTCTATTGCAAAATTATTTGTCAGCCCGGGAATCGAACCCAGTACCCCCTAATTGCCGGTCAGGAATGATTACCCTTACACCAAACTGACAATATCTGAATAGCAGCGCTCGACTCCCGGGCTGACAAATAATTTTTGAATAGTAGCGCTCATCGAATTTCCATCTAGCTGTTCACCCTGTTATCAATATTTGCAGTAGCAGAAGTCTTCGGGGTGAATTACAGCATTTAATTTGGATTTTCGTTTCATGATAATTATTCATCAATTAGCATTCAAGCAAATGCAACTTCCAATTTATTTCCATCTGTAGACATTTTGAGACATTCACAATGAGAGGGCATTGACAAGACAGAGGATCGGCAACGTTTTTCTCCTATCTTTCTCCACTGCCATATTTGTGGAACTCACTATAAAACAAGCATCTCCTTATTCTATTTTTATTTCTATGCTATAATGAACTGTGGTGATACCTTGCAGTTGGGCGGCAACCGGGTGGGCAGCCATGACACATTGTTGGAGTCCTGGGCGCCGGTCATCTGGTCGACCGAGTCGAGGAAGAGGATGAGGGGCTGGTGGGGGGTGGCAATGGTCAGCAGGTGCTTGAAGTGCGCCGTCAGAGGCACCAGGTCATCCGGAATGTCCTCGAACGGCAGCATGTAGTTGTAAGAGATCTGAGAGGACAGAAGAGAACGAGTTAGTCGCCGTGAAGTTCACATTTTTTGTTTTCAGTTTTCATGATTTTTCAGGAGAGCAAAAACAAAGTTCAAAAAATGCTGTATGAAATTTATGAATCTTTATTGAAATTATTAGAATACAAATCGTTGCTCTACACATTTCTTCACTGTGTCCAGTAATGGTTTTTCACATATTGACATTTTTTATACAGGTGTAAACAAAAATATGTACGCCTTGAAGCCTTTTTATCAAAGTATTTTATGCGACTGTCGGCCTCAGTAACTACTTTTTACTTTCCTTGCCCTATTACCATAGGTAAAGAAAGTATTGCTTTCCGAAAAAAATTAAGGTACCCCAATTTCTAAATTTCTATACGTTTCAAGGTCCCCTGAGTCCGAAAAAGTGGTTTTTGGGTACTGGTCTGTATGTGTGTGTGGGTGTGTGTGTGTGTGTGTGTGTGTGTGTGTGTGTGTGTGTGTATGAGTGTATGTGCGTCTGTGTACACGATATCTCATCTCCCAATTAACGGAATGACTTGAAATTTGGAACTTGAGGTCCTTTCACTATAAGGATCCGATACGAACAATTTCCAAACAAAAATACGAACACGATCAAATGCAATTAAAGATGGCGAAAATGTTGTCAAAAACAGGGTTTTTCGTGATTTTCTCGGAAACGGCTCCAACGATTTTGATCAAATTCATACCTAGAATAGTCATCGATAAGCACTATCAACTGCCACAAGTCCCATATCTGTAAAAATTTCAGGAGCTCCGGCCGCCCCATCAATGCAAAGTTCGATTTTAGATTCCCAATTATCAGTCTTCAGATACAATTTAAACAAAAAAATGGAGTACATTGAGCATAAAAATCTCTACAATTAATGTTCAGTAACATTTTCACCTAAAATCAAATCAAATCAAATCAAATTTATTTATTTACCAATTCACTGGAAATTTACAAAATAACACTTATCAACTAATATACATTGGTGTGGCTGGAAAAAGAAGCCTTGAGCTCCAGCCACGAGTTCGAAAATATTCTTTAAATTATTTGTACATTTGCCGTGATAATATTCTAAAATACAAACTAAAAGATAGTAAACCAAAAACAAAAAATATGTATAAATAAAAACAAAAATCAATTTTCGAATCAGAAATCAACAAGCCCAATAACAAAAATAGGTAATATAGAAATAATAATAATAATAATAATAATAAAAAAAAATTTTTTTTCAGGTAATAAAAAAAAAACCAAGTTTAAACTGAGCGTGTTAAAAACAAGTCATAATTAAGTTATAGTAATTTAGTTTCGATTTTAAAAAAGTAATTCTCTTTTACCCAGGATCTTATTTTATTTAATTTATTACTTGTAATTTTATCCCTAATGAAATCGTCTGGTATCCTATTTATTAGCTTATCGCTCTGGAACTTGAATTGATGATTGCTGGTTGTCAATGCAGTGAAATTTATACTGTAAGCACTTACACTTGCTGGTCTTAAATTGTAAGTGACATTGCGTTGAGTAAATAGATGTGTATTCTTATTTATGAATATAATTAAGTTTGTTATGTACGTTTGGCGAAGCGTTGGTAAGTTTATCTCATCAAATATTAGTCTGCTAGGATAGCGTCTTGGTCTTCCTAGCGCAGCTCTGATGATATGCTTTTGAATAGTAAAAAGTTTATTGAAATGGGTGTCAAAGGCTGCTCCCCATACTTCTATATTGTAGTGGAAGATTGAGTGAGCATATGCATTGTAAATAAAATTGAAGATAAGCTTTAAATTCGAGAAAGTGTGATTATTCAATTACAAATTATGGTTGATTCTATTAAATCATTCACTATGAAGAGATAGCAGACCTCATGTGTGTCTCCAGCGTTATTGCCCTGTCACCAGCTGGCTCAAATCTTTGAATAGTAGACTTGAGATGCGCGGGAACACTAGCGTCAGGTGATCAATTTTCATAACGGTAAGGAAAGTTGTGTGAGTGCGCCACACCAGATTTTTTATATAGGTGTAAACAGAATAATGTACGACTTGAAGCCTTTTTATCAAAGTATTTTATGCGACTGAATCAAGAATCAAGAATCAAGAATCTAGAATCAAGAATCAAGAATCAAGAATCAAGAATCAAGAATGTTTTATTGTCACAAACAAAATAATTGCATTGACAAAAGTCACTTCATAAGGATACAGTAGACTGTCGGCCTCAGTAACTACTTTTTAGCCCTTGTTTTGTAATCAATTTTTATATCACCATCTCAAACATGTCTAGTACCTCAATATGGCAATACTCAATTGGCATTTCATTTTATTTTTAATGGTATTTTCCCATGTTGTCCTGCTTTTATTATGTATTTCATTACATTTATTACATTCCTTAATCACAACATCAAATTAATGATTGGGAGAGAATCAACAGGATAAACCCAAAACTGTTCCTCTCCCTAATTTTGATAAAAATAGTCCAAATGAGTTTATGAAAACACTTATAAAGATCACAAAAATTTACAGTGCAAATATACATTATACTAAAAATTTTGTATCTCGGTTGATCAGAAAGATGAAACAAATTATTATTACACTTGAAAATGCATTAATAAATTGAAAAATATTAAAAAACTTGATAAATTTGAAGCCATAAAAATCACAAAAACATTCACTATCAGCATAATATTCATATTCATAATATTCATTTAGATGTTGTAATTTTCTATTTCTGCCAATAAAAACTTAACCCTTTTTGATCTTGATTTGAGTTGATTTGTATTAATTGAATAGACTTAGAACGTTGATTTGTATTATTTATATCAATACCCTATTGGAGCGTCTTGAAGGGGATAAGTTCACTTGTATCATTTATATCAATACCTATTTATTTTCTTGAAAGTTATAAGTTGACTATATTTTATATCAAACATGAATGATTTTTTCCGAGATGGAACTACTATTAAAATAGCCTACTTACTATTCAAAATCACACACCAAACTGGCATAAGTTTTGGATACAGAAAGGTCATCTATAGTGAGGTCCACATTATAATGACAGTCTTTGATTGGCAATGGAATTTCTATCCTTGTCTATCATTCAACAACGCGGATAGCGCTATCTCTTTCTCGCTTTGCTCTGTTGCCAGATCGTCTTTTAACAATGCAGAATCAATAATTAATTAACAAAATATTTTATACCAACTATGAAAATCCATTATGAAATTATTGAAAAATATAATTTCTTACTTGATAAAAAATAATTGATTATTTTAACAATAAACCTGTATCAGCTACCGTCTATAGAAGGCATTGACAAGACAGAGGTTTGACAGAGGTGCTCCTATATTCCTCCACTGCGATTATAACGTGGACCCCACTATACAGATTTATACACAAGTAATTTGATTTATAAGCAGTGGTGATGGGAAAAATTCTGACTCCATACCAAAAAGTGTTAGACAAGGCAGCTCCGTATCCCCATATTATTTATTGAATCTATAGTGAGGTCCAGGTTGTATAGCATTGGAGAAAGATAGGAGAACAACGTTGCCGATCCCTGTCTTGTCAAAACCTTCCATAGACGGTAGCTGATACAGGTTTATTGATGTCAACTGTTCATTCTCGTTTAAAATGATCAATTATATTTCATCAGCAAGAAAGTATATTTTTAAATTATTTCATAACGAATTCTCATAATTGAGATGAGATATTTTGTTAATTGATTATCGATTCTACATTGTTAAAAGACGATCTGGTAACAGACCAAAGCGAGAAAGAGATAGGGCTATCAGCTTTGTTGAATGATAGGGAAGGATAGCATTACCATTGTTAATCAAACACTGCCATTACAACGTGGACCTCACTATAGATCGTCTATCTTTCAACTATCTCTTTCTCGCTTTGCTCTGTTGCCAGATCGTCTTTTAACAATGTAGAATTAATAAATAATTAACAAAATATTCCATCTCAATATATGAAAATTCATTATTATTGAAAAATATAATTTCCTGCTTAATAGAATATAACTGATTATTTTAAACGAGAATGAACCGTTAATATTACATCAATGAACCTGTATCAGCTACCGTCTATGGAAGGTTTTGTCAAGACAGGGATCGGCAACGTTGTTCTCCTATCTTTCTCCAATGCTATACAACCTGGACCTCACTATAGATTTAATAAATAATATGGGGATACGGAGCTGCCTTGATTATTTTGAACGAGAATGAACAGTTAATATTACATCAATAAACCTGTATCAGCTATCCTCCATAGAAGGCATTGACACTCTACTTTGTAGACGGCAACGTTGTTCTATTTTTCTCCACTGCCATCATAACGTGGACCTCACTATATAGGCCTATTAATTACACAATTATTAAACTATATGATTATTAGATATTTAATATATTTAAGGAACAATTCTTCGAATTTTCCGTGAGCTCCCATATTTTTGTAAATGGATGAAAATACATTGACATTATTTTCAACTGTATTCCAATTAATGATTGATCAAAAACTTCAATATTCCTATCCCTCGTTGAGTCAATCAACACCGATAACATAATATTTTATCTTTTAAGATGTTGAGAATAATTGACCGAGCGAAGTGAGGTCTAAGATTCAAGTCGACGGTTTGGCATTTCTCTTGATGTTTAAATGTTTATATGTTGCGCATTTACGGAGAAACGCGGTAATAGATTTTCATGGAATTTAACAGGAATAGTATATTATAAGAATAAATCACAGGACTTCAATCACACTTTATAGTCAGCTGCTCAAGATTAGAAAATGTTAGTGATAAACTACATCCAGTTTACTAGGTATGTTCCTTTTTAAATTGCGCGTCGACGTATATACAATGTTTTAGGAAATTTTGGCATTTTAAGGATAATATAAAAGGAAAAAGGAGCCTCCTTCATACGCCAATATTAGATTAAAAATCAGACTATAGAATTATTCATCATAAATCAGCTGACAAGTGATTACACAGATGTGTGGAGAAGCCAGTCTATTGCTGTATTTCCATAAGGTCTATAGTTTCAATCAGGTAGCCCACTTGTGGATGAGAATACTGCGTGAGGTCTACTGATCACAGAACTACTAGTAGTTCTGTGAACAGTGAACCTCACGCAGTATTCTAATCCACAAGTACCTGATTAATTACTTGTATAGAAATACCTTATGGAAATACAGCAATAGACTGGATTCTCCACACATCTGTGTAATCACTTGTTAGCTGATTTATGATGAAAAATTCTATAATGTGATTTTTAATCCAATATTGGCGTATGAAGGAGGCTCCTTTTTCCTTTTATATTATCCTTGAAATGCGAAATTTCCAAAAACCTTGTATATTCGTCGACGCGCAGTTAAAAAAAGAACATACCAAATTTTATGAAAATCTATCACCGCGTTTCGCCGTAAATGCGCAACATATAAACATTCAAAAATTAAATTGAGACAGTCCGGGACTGCAGTTAGAACTGTAAGTGGATGGGGAATCCGGCAGGCGGATCGTTGGACTGTCAACTGCCGCACGGTGCGACAGTTCAACGATCGGACTGACCACGACTACGACGCCACTGAACGGCCTGCGGTCCGCGTCTGCAGTCCGTACTGACGTGAACATTTTTCAACAGTCCACAGTCCACCGTTCACAGTTCTGACTGCAGTCAAGAACTGCAGTTCGAACTGTAAGTGGATGGGGGGCCTAACAGAAATTCCAAACCGTCGACTTGAATCTTAGACCTCACTTCGCTCGGTCAACTCGTTAAATTCACAGTAGATTCATCAACCTCTATGGGTTTAAGGATTATGTGAAAATCAAATACAATCAGAGAACCTAAACACTCAGAGGATCGGCAACGTTGTTCACTTATCTTTCTTCACTGCCATTTTAACGTGGACCTGACTATAGTGCTCACCTGTTGACAGATGGATATGAGGGTGGGCGTGAGGGCCGAGCTGTCAGGTGTGGTGCCCAGGAATCTGATGATGCAGATTGGTTTGGCACCCGCGAACCACTTGGTCGAACTGAGGCCGGCCGACATTGCCAGCAGGGATGTCTTGCCACAACCTCCCTCACCGTACAACACCAGGGGTTTGTCTGACAACCCTTTCATGTACTGCTCGATGCGGATCAGTTCCTCTTCTCTGCCGTAGAATACCTACAAAATAATCACAAGAGCAAGACATTTTATTTAGATATTAGAATAGAATAGAAAAAGTCTCAATTCATCAGATGTAAGAAAAACATTAGAACAGTGTCAATAAATTACAATGTGTGATGGTGATGATATTGAAATAAATTTATTAATTATGGGTTTGTGTTTTCATAGAGATAAATTTAGTATGGGTTCATTCGAAACGTGTAGAATTAGGACTTCAACAATGAGACTTCAGTGATCTTGTAGCTGAATTTTGTGTGTAAATTTTATCGTGAGAAATCTATTTTTCTCTTAAAAAGTAATTTTCTCACATTAAGATTTTGCTAACTTGCGTCCGGGAAGACTCCAATTTTATGCAGGGTTGAGGTATTCTCACGGAACTGTATTTCCGTTAGCGATGGAAAATACACGAGTATTTGGGAATTTATCAAACTTGCATTATTTTCCTCTACCACGGAATTATGCTCGTTTCCACGTGGACCGTTGTCTCGTTGGTGGAAGGGGAACATAATTTGTGTGGAAAAAGAGCAGTTCCAATCAAGCCGCGGCCGGAATCAGATAAAATCTAGAGGTAGCCTCGGACCTCGAAGGCCCTATTTGAACGTGTTACATGTGGTGAAATATAAGTATTGCCTAAATTTTCAAAATGTTTGATTCGTCCGATTTTGTTATTTAAAGTAGTTTGAATTATTGTGTATGCATTTTATTGTTTATCAACAACGTAGTGTAGTGAAAGGTTTCAGACGTGATGAGATTAATAGTTCTAAAGATAGCGAGTGCCATTATATTGTCTTGATCATGTTTTAGAATCCCAAATTGACCGAGTTCCTAATTATATTAATTTAGTAGAAAATTGAGTAAAGTCCACGCTACCTTCGTAAACAAACTACCAGAGATCAGAGTTAGCAAAATCTTACAGGCGGTTTTTTTTTTGTCATAGAATGTTTTGAATAGGGTTGTGTGGCAGAGAGGACCAGGAGTCCTAACTCCGCCCTAATAAAGGCATATAATCAATCAATCAATGTGTAATAAATTTTTGCAGCTTATTTGTTGTCCAATTTCAAAGTAAATTGACTCATCGAATAAAATTTAGAAATTGATCAGAATGCAGAAAGTTTGTTATTAATAAAGTCCCAGGACTCGCCCTTTAGAATTCAGAGATCTCTGAATTCTACCCCCATCTGGGTCAGTAACAAATGTAAATATAAATAACTAGGCTAGCCTAGTATAGCCTATATAGGCAGAAACGTTTCGTCAAAAATCAATGTTAAACTCTTGAAAAGAATACAGCGACAATTTGACCAGATATCCCTTTAGATTATTTGCAAACATTCTTGGATCTTCTAATATTTTGAGACTGCTTGGCAACTTTACAAAACACTCCTTATCTCTGATGTATATGGTTTGTATGACTGTTTTTTGTTCAATAAATAAACTCAAATATAAACTTATTTCGTTAAAAGATCTAATCTGTGCCTCTGCTCTATTATACGACCAAACCTTGTATTATAACCGCGTGTTATTTCTCAAGTTTGTGTCACCAAATTTTTTGAAAAATACTATAACATCATATTATATATATTGTTGAAATTCCTAGGTCTGAGAGAGCTAATTTTACAAAATCAGTTCTTTTGAGGTTCAGCATAATTCTTATTGCTCGTTTTCGCTGTTTTAGAATTCTATCAAGGTTACTTTTACTTGTACTATGCAGAGTCCGTATGATAGATGTGCATATACTACTGAGTGGTATATTAATTTTAATATATTTGTATACTACATAAACTGGACATTCATATTGTTATATTTATAGTAACAAGAACAAATAACAATCATTTATCTTCCTTCATCTCCGCCATAAAATACCAACAGAATAATCACGAGAGCAAGACATTTTATTCAGATATTGTTATATTTCAAAAAGTAATTTATGGTACACAATTCAGTACAATTCATGGAGTATTGAACAGTGCACTTTGTTGTGAAGCACATATTAATATTGTGCACTTTGCACATTATATTGACTTCTCATGGTTGTTTTATTCATTGCTTATAACTGAACATGATTGATTATTTGACTCTGTGCGACAGATTTATCAAGCATGTGATACATTTGAAACATAGATAACTTTTGCATGAGTAAATAAATAAACAAATTTTGTTACATCTGAATGTTCTAGTAGTTTTGTGAACAGTAGACCACACACAGTTTTCTTATCCACAAATATTTGGTTTGATCTGTTCACCAGCTTCTCCAGACATCTGTGTAATGCATGCAATGAATAATCCACTTGCAAGCTGATTGATTATGAATAGTTCTATAGTCAGATTATACAGTGATATCGGAGTATGGAGGAAATTCCTTCTCCTTTAATATTATCTTTAAAATGCAAAATTTCAAAAAACCTTGTGTATACATCGACGCGCAGTTGAAAAAGGAATATTCCTGCCAAATCTCATCGAATTCTATCAACGGGTTTGGCAGTAAATGCGTTACATACATACAGATAAACAAAAGAAATCCGTGTTAAAACATAGACCTCACTGCGTTCGGTCAATCATGTCATACCTAAATAAATAGAAATAATAATCTCAGTACTCTTTTTTGAATTATGATATTTTATCACAACATGTTTCAACATGCATGCCATTTTCAAGTGATATGTAGTGATATGATTTACTTCATAAAATAATTATTTTTGATGAAATAATTCAAAAAAAGTATAGGCCAACTAAGATTTCTATTTCGTATTTATATTATAAATAAATAAAGCCTTTATTTAGTCTCCAGACAACATTTTTCAATACATCATTAGAAAAACAATTTACAATCTATTACAAACCATTCATCTTCAGTTTTCAATACACTAGAGAAATTCTTCTTTTTTTATATAAATACATATATAAATCTTCAAATGAAATAGAGTCCGTACAGTCGTACAAATTTAGTTTTTACTCCTGTTATACAGGAGTATTTTTTTCCTTCCTCGAGCAAAATGAAAAATGATAGTTTATGAAATTTAACGAAATCGAAAGAATAATATAATATAAAGAAGAATATAATAAAACAATAATTTCCTTTTCCAATACATAAATTTGTTAATTTCTCTGGAAACTAGGCCCACTAGTGGGCATAGGCCTCCCCCAGGTTTTTCCATCTCTGCCTGTTTTTCGCCGTCTCCATCCAGTTTATACCTGCAGTCTTTACGATATCATCCTTCCATCTGGCTTTCTGTCGACCTACTCTTCTTGTTTTCCACGTTGGCTCCCAACTGGTGACTTTTCTCGTCCATCTGTCGTCTTCTAATCTTGCGATGTGGCCAGCCCATTTCCATTTCAGCAACTTCACTGTTTTTGTCACATCCTCAAGGTTTGTAATACTTCTTATAAAAGAGTTCCTGATTCTTTGTTGTCTTTTTATATTCAAGATGCTTCTTTCCATTGCTGTTTGAGTGACTTGAACTTTTTTCAGCGACGTTTTCTTACAAGCCCAGGTCTGTGCTCCATATATTATAAGTGCTGGCATTATACATGATTTTATCACTTTGGCCTTTGTTGAAATATTGAGCTCTTTATTTCATATGTAGTGATGTGATTTACTTCATAAAATAATTATTTTTGATGAAATAATTCAAAAAAAGTATAGGCCAACTGACGAGATTTTTATTTCGTATTTATATTACAAGTGCCATTTCTGTTTATATTATAAACAGAAAAGAGACAATGTCATACCTAATATCTCATGTGATACGTACATTTCAAGAAACATATCGTGACACATGTGACACATTTTAAGCGACATATTGTGTCACATGTGACACATTTGAAGCAAAATATCGTGTGACATGTGACATGGCACTCACCTTGACAGAATTGTTGCACGCATGCAGATGTTGCAGGATTTCAGTGACAATTTGTCCCTGTGGTGAAGAGTCCTCCTTTCTCATGGCGCGGTCCACCAGTTTCACTATATTCTTGTAGAAATGTGTGATAAAATGCTGCAAATACTCTTCGTGTGTCTCTGGGTCCAAGCCTTCACGCCCGATCCATTCTATCGTGTACCTGGAAGTACAAAGAAATTTACAATAATTTACAGAAATATTCGATAATTTTGATTACCGTATTGTAAATTACTGAAAATTGTCATGTCAATATTTTTTACTTTCCTTGCCCTACTACCATAGGTAAGGAAAGTATTGCTTTCCAAATAAATTTAAGATACCCTAATTTCAAGTTTTCTATACGTTTCAAGGTCCCCTGAGTCCAAAAACATGATTTTTGGGTGTTGGTCTGTGTGTGTGTGAATGTGTGTATGTGTGTATGTCTGTGAACACGATAACTCCATTTCTAATTAACCGATTGACTTGAAATTTCAAACTTAAGGTCCTTATACCATGAGGATCCGACAATAAGAAATTCAATTCAAGATGGTGGGAAAAATGGCGGATAATTACTAAAAAACCATGTTTTTCACGATTTTATCAAAAACGGCTCTAACGATTTTCTTCAAATTTATACCATGGATAGCTATTTATAAGCCCTATCAACTGACATGAGTCTCATTTCTGGGAAAATTCCAGGAGCTCCGTAATATTCTTGAGAAAAATGGCGGATAATTACTAAAAAACCATGTTTTTCACGGTTTTCTCGAAAACGACTCTAAGGATTTTCTTCAAATTTATACCATAGATAGCTATTTATAAACCCCATCTACTGACATGAGTCTCATTTCTGGGAAAATTGCAAGAGCTCCGTAATATCCTTGAGAAAAATGGCGGATAGTTACTAAAAAACAATAAAAAAGATTTTCTCAAAAATGACTTGACCGATTTATTTCAAATTCATACCCTCTATACTTATATATTTATCAGCTCTATCAACTGGCATGAGTCTTTTTACTGGGAAAATAATGGGGGTCCACCCCATCCTTGAGAAATGGTCTTTTTAAACTCCTTCTCGTGCATGCGGAGGTAGGTAGGTAGAGCAGTTCATAAAAAGAACACATAGTCGAGATATTTCATCTGTAGAACAGCTGTTTTGATGACTTTCAAAAAATCATCGAATTTCACAATTTACACAAAGGAAAAAGTACTCTGAAAACAATTATATATACATTTAGTAGTATAGTAGGTATACACATTTAGTAGTCTACATTTAGTCTACACATTTAGTAGGTATACACATTTAGTAGTCTGATCGTAGTTTCAAATATGTTGCCGCCAATCGTCATTATGTTATTCCCCTTTAAGATTGGGGCTTACAGTTCAATGAGCAAGGAAAGTTGTGTGAGTGTACCACACCAGATTTTTAATGATTAATGCAAAAAGTAGATAATCAAAATGATAGGGAGAGAAAAAATTAGGTAACCTTGTGCTATTCCTCTCCCAAATTTGGATAAGGTTACACATAGTCCGAAATAGGTTAAGTCTTGTAGTTGTTCACTTCACAAAATTTCCCAGTCTCTTTTACAAAGTGGATTTTTAAATTGAGATGCTTCAAAACCAAACATAGAAGAAATATTTCACATTAGTATCACTAAAATAGGAGATATTCACATATTAAAGAAATATTTTCGAAGAACCAAAAAAAAGGGTCTATTTCTTATATACGTTTGATCTTTATGCCTGATCCACTATATCGTGTATGTGTATTTAAAAGTACAATGAAATTAACAATTTAATCTGATATTAAAAATTATGCATAGAGCCTATGACACTCACCCTCTTAAATTTATTTTTGATTCAAAAGTACATAATTAAGACAATTTAAAAAAACCCCAGGTTATATTCAAGTGAATCCCTCTTTGTTGCATTTAATGTAATGACAATAAGGCAACTTTATTTCAAGAGACTTCTTAAACATATTGTTAAAAACAAAGATACATTTATCAGAACTGATAAACTGTTTTATAACTTAAGACCTGACACATCTTTGAGATATATTATCCACGATTCAAAGTTGAGCTTTATAAGAAGACAGATCATGTATATGAGCACTAGATTTATAAATATTTTACCATTTGATTTTGAATTAGAAGTCCGAGATAGAATGATTGATACTTGGATTAAGGAGAGGTTCTTTTTTTCACTGGGAGCGGAATGGTGGTAGTGTGAATTTGATTTGTCTTTTTTTCTCATTTAATTTTGTTTTTCATTCGTTTTTAAGCTATCTATGTATTTACTCGTTTATTCTTTTTAGTTGATCTACTTTTTTCAAGTTTTTGTTTTTTTATTTATTTATATAAATACTCCCACCAGCGGGCAAGATGTTTTTTCTTTTGCTGGAGGCGCCTAAAAAATTCTACTTTTATCTTAGGTTTTCATGATTAGTCAAGTTCTATTCTATGTTATTTCTTAGTTCAAGATATTGTGATCTGATATTATATTATTAGGTAATTTGGAGTATTGTAAAATTGGAGATTCTCACGACAATGAAAGAAAACTTGTTCTATTACATTTTTATAGGTTTGTCAACTCCTACAGTGTACGGTTATTCAAAACATATTAATTTTGAAAATACAATTCAACATAATATATTTGAGTAGGCCTACAATAGAATTGACAATTTGTTCTGATATTCGGTAATAATTTAGATTGTAAAACTGGAAAATTATTGTCATGTCAATGAAAGACAATCTGGTATGTTTCATTACAGGGTTGTCAACTTGTACAGTGTACGGCTTTATCCAAACAGTTGTCATTTTTATGTGTAAATTAAAAAATCAAACCTTTTCCAACTCTATTTTATATCTCACAACATTGATTCGATTTATAATATTTATGTCATTTCCAAGAGAGTGAAAGAAATGAATCAAAACATGTGAGAAATAAAATAAAGTTTACAATAGGGTAGCCTACTCTGATTTTTCAATTTTCACATAATAAATACGAGAAGCCCTTATCAAGAGAGTGGATACAGTTATGTGATTGTTCACAATATTTCTATTTTTGCATGATGCCTAAATATTGTATACATATTCCTATGCCTTAATTATAATTATGAGAACATTTAATGATTTTATTCTCACCTTTGATAGTTGCTAGCTTCGATCTTGGCAGTCAGTCTTTCATCTCTCAAATTGGCGAGCAGTCGGGAGGCCTCAATGTCCACGCTTCGATTCATTATGTCCAGAAACAGCGAAGCCTTCTTCAGATTCTGGAGATTGATGTTGTTTATGTAGCGCACATAGGCCAGGCAATGGTTCTTCGTGTTCTTCACATTCAGAACTCCGTTTATCACTTCTCTCTCTGTCACTGAAAAACAAAATTCGGAAAAATATTTGAGTTAGTGGAAGACTCGATTATTGACCGAGCGAAGTGAGGTCCAAGATTCAAGTCGACGGTTTGGCATTTCTCTTGATGTTTTAATGTTTAAATATTTATATGTTGCGCATCTACGGCGAAACGCGGTAATAGATTTTCATGAAATTTGACAGGTATGTTCCTTTTCAAATTGCGCGTCGATGTATATACAAGGTTTTTGGAAATTTTGCATCTCAAGGATAATATATGAAAGGAAAAAGGAGCCTCCTTCATACGCCAATATTAGAGTAAAAATCAGACTATAGAATTATTCATCATAAATCAGCTGTTTAGTTGACTATAATACTACCAGTTCAAAAACATCGAACATCTTGAAAATGTATCTTTCCATCAACGTTGTAGACAGTTGCAGCCAGACCTGATAACAGCGCTCACACTTACTAACAGCGACTATGAATTATTCATCATAAATCAGCTGACAAGTAATTACACAGATGTGTGGAGAAGCCAGAGTCTATTACTGTATTTGTATAAGGTCTATAGTTTCAATCGAAGACATTAAAGAGGTATGCATCTTTAAGCTAGGTTTACACCAAAGTTAGTAACAAAATGGTTATGTTCAATCTAATATGATCTATAAGGATTTAGTTATTAACATTTTGTTAATAACTTTGGTCTAATCGCAGCTTTAAGGTCTTTGGTTTCAATATTTTGTTTTGCAGTCATGGTATTATTATGCGTGCCCATTAGCATCAATATTCTCACATTCGAAAAAACTAATTTAATGGGTGATTAAAAATAAACAAATGAACTAAATAATGCTGGAGAAATTATAATATTTTTGATTGTAAAAATTAATTTTCATCAGATAGCAAGATTATCACGGAACTGGATGAATTATATCATATGGAATACAAATTCAAACGTGAACTGAGTTTGTTTACATTTAAAACAAGTGACATCAGGTACTTGTGGATGATAATACTGCGTGAGGTGTACTGTTCACAGAACTACTAGTTAACTTTATTATTCAATTCTTTATTGATTCATACAACAAGTAGCCTACATCATCAAAAATGATAGGGAGAGAAGAAATAAGTTAACCTTGTGCTATTTTCCTCTCCCAAATTTAGATTTATTTATTTGCATAAATACATAGATAAGATAATTAGATAAGGTTACACAGTCCGAAATAGGTTTAGCCTTGTAGTTGTTCACTTGACAACATTTTCAGTTTTTAATTTTTTTCACAAAGTAGATTTTTAAATTTAAATGCTTCAAAACCAAACATATAAGAAATATTTTAATTTATTATCAATTCAATTTATTCACATCACTCAAGAAACGAGTTTATGAGAGAAGCCTAATGTGTATAGAAGACGTTTTAAAGTGACAGAAATTATTTGTATATTAGTAAGATTGAAAAAGTATTATTTTTTGAAATATTTTCGACAACACTCCAGTTTAATCATTTAAATAGTAATTTATTTATTAAAGCTATTACTCACGTGTGGAGTTCTTTCAAATTTATTCTAGATATTACTGGTTTCAATAACAGCTTATTATTCAAAAAATTATACTATAGCTGCAAAGTCGAAAATTGTGTTCCAAACATCCCCTTCAAATTTCATTGTCAACTGATCTATTGTTGCTGAACAGAAAATTTCACTCTCAACTTTGAAATTTCTGCAACACTCGTAGGGAAATTCGTAAAATAGTGAAAATATACATCAAATTGAAGATAATTTGATGCTCTATCAGCTCATAATGAGCACGGATTTTTTTCATCAAACGTTCGAAAATTATAACACATGGCTACAACACCAGATTTGGAAGGATCGAGGAGAGGCATAGATTGGATTTCTTTAAGAAAAAAAACATGTTTTATGGGGAGAAAATTTTTCAATATACTTCCTAGAGAGTTGAAAGAAATAGAGGAGGTTGAATACCTACAAAAAAAATTAAAGGAATATTTGGTGGAACTATCCCTATACTCTTTGCAGGAGTATGTCAATTTGAATGCAAGATTTTAGAATCTTGTTTTTTATCAAAATTTGTGACTTCTTTATGTGTAAAGGATGATTTTTGTGACGATATTAATAATTCTTGTTGTAATTTGACACTGTTCAGATGTATTTTGTGCATTTTGATGAATAAAGAAATTTTCAATTCAATTCAATTTTCAATTTTCAATTCAATTCAATTCAATAAGGACAAAAAGATGAAAATATTGAAGGCAGAAGTGTGTTTTTTTTTTTCAAAAAATGTCTCACCTTCAAGGGCTGATATCTCAGAAACTATGAGAGATATGGGAAAAATTTAAAAAGACAGAACTTGTTGGTAATTTTGTAAGCTTCATTTTTGCACAGAATACAAATGTTAATAAGATGCACAGTTTCCGAGATATATGCGAAAAATGAAAAAAAATGGTACTTTCAAACCACCCCCACCCCTTTAGCACAGGGGGTAGGGGTGAGGACTTTTGATATGCTAAACCTCTAAAAATCCTCTTAAACTATCCTTGAAAGAGCTGTGGAGTTGGAAATTGTGTTCCAAACTTTTCCCTCTACAATCTTTCGTTGACTGGACTATATTATATTATAGTGTCGTCAGAAATATAGATGAAATACTAATACTCTTCTAATCTTACTATAATACTAAAATACGGTCATTATGTACTGCCACTTTGTAAGTGTCATTCTTTATTAATTTCATACAATAAGTACATCATCGGAATGATAAGGAGAGGAAAAATAAGATAACCTTGTGCTATCTCTCTCCCAAATTTAGATAGGGTTACACATAGTCCGGAATAGTTTTAAGTCTTGTAGTTGTCCACTTCACAGATTTTGCAATCCTTGAATATTCCCACAAAGTAGATTTTCAAATTTAGATGCTTCAAAACAAAACATAGAAGAAATATTGCAGATTATTGTAACTAAAATTGGGAATATTCACATATTGAATAATAAATTTATTCAAAGTTCAGTGATATTAAGTGCAATATTCGACTATAATTCAGTGTTTTAATCATCCTACATTCAATTTTTTTTGTTCATATTTTTGGACAGAAATTGAACTTTAACTTTCCACAGTAAAAGCATCCAGAAGTCATCTCTGAGCTTGCCTTCTATATTTGACAGCCAAACTAATTTGAAAAGTAATGAAGATATGGAAGATTCTATTGGTAGTTTGAGTAAGCATTTGCACAGCTCTGCTCAATCTAATGATAAAAGCGGATTTACAAATGATGCAGAAATGATAGGTGAGTTGAAAGATAATAAACAATCAGTTCAAAGTTCAGGTACATCTATTAGAAGAGTCGTTGCTCTAGAAGAGAATGATTAACCTATAAATGATTCATAACCATTTTTACTTTCCTTGCCCTATTACCATAGGTAAGGAAACTATTGCTTTCCGAAAAAAATTGAGGTACCCCAATTTCTAAATTTCTATACGTTTCAAGGGGTTCTGAGTCCAAAAAACTGGTTTTTAGGTATTAGTCTGTATGTGTGTGTGTGTGTGTGTGTGTGTGTGTGTTTGTGTGTGTGTGTGTGTGTGTGTGTGTGTGTGTGTGTGTGTGTGTGTGTGTGTGTGTGTGTGTGTGTGTATGAGTGTATGTGCGTCTGTGTACACGATATCTCATCTCCCAATCAACGGAATGACTTGAAATTTGGAAAGTAGGGTCCTTACACTATAAGGATCCGACACGAACAATTTCGATCAAATGCAATTCAAGATGGCGGCTAAAATGGCTAAAATGTTGTCAAAAACAGGGTTTTTCGTGATTTTCTCGGAAACGGCTCCAACGATTCTGATCAAATTCATACCTAAAATAGTCATCGATAAGCTCTATAAACTGCCACAAGTCCCATATCTGTAAAAATTTCTGGAGCTCCGCCCCATCAATGCAAAGATCGATTTTAGATTCCCAATTATCAGGCTTCAGATACAATTTAAACAAAAAAAATCAAGTGGAGTAGATTGAGCATGAAAATCTCTACAATTAATGTTCAGTAACATTTTCACCTAAAATTGGAAATAAGCTTTAAATACGAGAAAATGTGATTATTCAATTGCAAATTATTGTTGATTCTATTAAATCATTCACTATGAAGAGATAGCAGACCTCATGTGTGTCTCCAGCGTTATTGCCCTGTCACCAGCTGGCTCAAATCTTTGAATAGTAGATTTGAGATGCGCGGGAACACTAGCGTCAGGTGATCAATTTTCATAACGGCAAGGAAAGTTGTGTGAGTGCGCCACACCAGATTTTTTAGAAATTTTATTATTTTTCAAAATTTGGGAACAGAATAGTTTTGGGCTTTGCCTGTTGTTCTTTCCTGATCATATTCATATGATCTGTAATTGTATCAATAAATGAATAATAATTTTGAAGAAATAGTGAAAAACAAACTTAAAAATATATAGAAGACAAATTATTAAATGAATAGCAGTTTGTCATGGAAAGTAAAATATATGAAAAAGTATCCCCAACAAGTAGGTAGCAACTCAGTTGAAATGTTTAAGATACTACAGTGAGGTTCACGTTATAATGGCAGTGTTTGATTAGCAATGGTATTGCTATCCTTGTCTATCATTCAACAAAGCGGATAGCGCTATCTCTTTCTCGCTTTGCTCTGTTCCCAGATCGTCTTTTAACAATGTAGAGTTTATATTAATTAACAAAATATTTCATTTAATTATGAAAATTATTCAAAATATAATTTCTTGCTTAATAAAATATAATTGATTATTTTAAACGAGAATTAACAGTTAATATTACATCAATAAACCTATATCAGCTACCGTCTATAGAATGCATTGACAAGACAGAGGTTTGGCAATGTTGTTCTCCTATCTTTCTCCACTGCCATTATATCGTGGATATGTGTACAACAAAATAGCCTATGTGTGATAATTTTTTAAAAATGGTGGAGATAATTTTGAAAATGTAAAATGTTTTTTTCTGTGAAAATTGAGTTTCAATCTTCTTTAACCTCAAAATTGTTCCAGCAATCAGTTTTTTACTTTAATATGTGTACGTTGTTCTCCTATCTTTCTCCACTGCCATTATAACGTGGACCTCACTATGAATGTTTTTGCTTGCACAAGTTGGTAATTCCTTAAGACACGTTGTCACTCTGAAAGGATTGTCTCTTCTTGTGATAAGCCGGTTGACAGCCAGTAAATCTTTTTGCAGTGACGGTATTCGAATTGGGAACTGTTTTCCTTTGGTTTTCAACTTTCAGCAAAAGAGCTACAAGTTATCTTTGAGGTAAATGTGGAATATTTTTCTTCTATGTTTGGTTTTGAAGCATCCGAATTCAAAAATCTACTTTGTGAAAATAATTGGGGACTGAAAATTTTGTGAAGTGAACAACTACAAGACTTGACCTATTTCGGACTTTGTGTAACCTTGTCTAAATTTGGAAGAGGAATAGCACAAGGTTAGCCTACCTTATTTTTTCTCTCTCTATCATTTTGATGATGTACTTATTGTATCAATCAATCAATAAAAAAAGATTCATATGATTCTCGAATAGACCTAGCATAATGTGTCAGTGCAAGTTATGATATAATACATCAATATATAATATAATATTCATAAATGGACCTCTTATATTATTATCAACAGTTGTTTAGAGAAAATGATGAGGACCTCCAAAGGATCCTCTATAGTGAGGTTCACGTTATTATAATGGCAGTGCAGAAAGATAGGAGAACAACGTTGCCGATCCTCTGTCTTGTCAATGCATTCTATAGACGGTAGCTGATACAGGTTTTATTGATGTAATATTAACTGTTCATTCTCGTTTAAAATAATCAATTATATTTCATTAAGCAAGAAATTAATTTTTCAATAATTTTATAATAAATTTTCATAATTAAGATGAAAAATTTTGTGAATTAATTATTAATTCTACATTGTTGAAAGACGACCATTAGAATCTAAGGGATTCAGAATTTCTAGTGTAATGGTTGTGAACGTAGCTATTTACAGAAATACTTGCTACATTATTTTTTACATACATAAGACATTCAAGAATGTAAAATAGCTGGTACTGTCAAAATCTTGAATTTTTTAAATAAATCTACACAATGTTTCAGGTTTGTTAATGTAATATTAACTTTTTATTCACGTTTAAAATAATCAATTATATTTCATTAAGCAAGAAGTTAATTTTTCAATAATTTTATAATAAATTTTCATAATTTAAGATGGAATATTTTGTTAATTAATTATTAATTCTACATTGTTGAAAGACGATCTGGCAACAGAACAAAGCGAGGAAGAGATAGCGCCATCCGCTTTGTTGGATGATAGATAAGGATAGCAATACCATTGCTAAACAAACACTGCCATTATAACGTGGACCTCATGATAGTAATGTATAAGAGATCATACTCTCTAGTAATGTATAGAAGTTTGGGTTATATGTGTATAAGCCAATTCTTTCCTTATTTTATTAAAGATAGATTATTATAGATGTATACTGAATTAGAAGAAATTTCAACTGACAGCGTTTATATACAATTTATTCTTTTATTGATTGATACAATAAGTCTTGTAGTTGTTCACTTAATTGTAATTCTGAATTGCTGAATTTTCAGTGTAGTTACTGAATTACTGTCAGTGTAATTCTAAAAATTATTATTGTTGTATTATTCAAAGGCAGAATAAAATTTATCCTATACAATTGAACGAGCAATTTCTGTTAATATGTTTAGATGTTTGTATTTCACCGGATCTCGAAAAC